>NW_027283415.1:10000-15000 GCF_046629955.1 Centroberyx affinis | reverse complement strand
TGACGGATGCTGGCTGATGGAACAGCATCTTCTGCTGTCAGTCTGAATATAAATGGATTTGTAGTTTTTAGATTTTCTGTCGTTCACGTTTAAATCCACTCCTTTATCCTCTTCCCCTCTCTCTCTCTCTCCAGAGGGTAACCTCCTGCTGAGCTCCTAACTCATCACACACACACACACTCACACACACACACACACACACACACACACACACACACGCAGACAGGAACAGACTGTTTCTTTCTGCTTCTCATTCAAGGTGACAGAGAGAGAGAGAGAGAGAGAGAGAGAGAGAGAGAGAGAGAGAGAGAGAAAGAGAGACAGGTAGAGAGAGGTAGACAGGTGATGTCAGAGTAGTGAATGTATTTTACAGCAGAGTGCTCAAAGAGTTTCAGGCTGAAAACTTCACTATGGCAAATTATACTCTCTCTCTCTCTCTCACTCTCTCTCTCTGTCTGTCTGTCTCTCTCACTCTCGACCTATCTCTCTCTCTCTCTCTCTCTCTCTCTCTCTCTCTCTCTCTCTCTCTCTCTCTCTCTCTGAGTGTGGCTGAGAGTGTGTTGGAGTGTGTGAGTTTTCTAACTCTTTTTTGCTTGTTTTTTTTGTTGTTTGGTGAATCAGTTTGTTTGTTTGTTTGTTTGTTTGTTTGTTTGGAGCAGTTTTCTTGTCTGTGGAGGCGGTGTGGCCGGTCAGCATGGCTCCGGTTTACACAAACTAACACACATCAAACGTTCTCCGGCTGTCGGGTGTTGGGTTGAAGAGTGTAGTCTAGCTGTAGCTGTAGTGTTAAATCTGACAAAGTGAATCAGCTGCTTGAGACCGGAGTAGTGATTAAAGGCACTTTCACTCCCGTGTCGTCGCTAGTAACTCCTGCCAAAAAGATCGTTATTTCAAATGTGCCCCGTTCCTGAGAAATGAATTTGGAGAAAGAGCCGGAGAGACACGGACAGTTAGTGTCTCCGATAAAAATGATCCCCATCAGCTGTAGATCTCCTCATCTGAAACATGTTGTGTCTTTTAGGAGACAAGTGTTCATGGTCCTTAAAAAGAGCAACGAAGAGCTGAATTTGGTTTTCAGGTTTAAAATTGATGATTTTGATTATATTGTGCATGTGAGCTCAGAAACGATGAGATGTTTCAGGTGTGGAACTGAGGGGCGCTTCATTCGTTCATGCCCGGAGAGAGCCGGTGAGAGCCGGTCAGCTGCTTCTGCAGCGGGGCCTCTCTACCGGAGGAGGCGGGGCCTCTCTGCCGGAGGAGGCGGGGCCTCTCTGCAGGAGGAGGCGGGGCCTCTCCGCCGGCCCTAACCCTAGCCCTACTCCTTCAACAGAATCCGCCTCTTTTTTACAAGACACAAAAGGCATGAGACTAGTTAAAGTTGATGACTTCTTCCCAGATTTAAAGCTGTTCCTTGACTCAGACTTTTCATGAAAAACTCAGGATGCACCGGCCAACCAACCTTGACTGAACAAGAAGTTTTTCGTCTCAAAAAACTGATGTTAAAAGTTAGGTCGCAAATTGCGAATGATGATTACGTTTTTTCTGTTTTCCTCCTTTTTCTGTGTGTTCCTCTCTGCCTTGTTTACATGCAGCTTTATATTTAACATGTGTGACATGAAGCTAGGCTCTTTAAACATTAATGGTGCCAGAGAGGATGTCAAGAGAGCTTCTCTTTTCAGTTTGTTTCAGGTTAGGAAATTAAATGTTATTTTTCTACAAGAAACACACAGCACAGCTGAGAATGAACCTGCATGGAGGAGGGAATGGGAGGGGGAAGTTTTCCTCAGCCATAAGAGCAGTAACAGTGGTGGAGCTGGTATCTGGTTTTCTAGAGATTTTTTACCCATTTCTTGTGTTACTGAATAAATTATTGAGGGTCGCTTGTTGAAAATACAAACTGTGTTTGAAAATGTAAAAATGACTTTCATTAATGTATATGCTCCAACCATAGACACAGAAAGGTGTTTTATTTAAACACTTTAAACACTGTTGTTAACAACTGTAGTGGTGAAGCATACATGTTCCTGGGTGGTGATTTTAACTGTACTGCAAATGCAACTCTAGACAGAAACCATCCAGAACCACATGGAACCTCCAGGAGTTTTCTTGTCAAGTTAATTGAGGCGAATGAATTATGTGACGCTTGGAGGCATTTTCATCACACTCAGCGTCAATATACTTGGGTTCATGCTAAAGATAACTCTTTATCTATGGCTAGGCTTGATAGATTTTACTGTTTCAAACATCAGACCAATGTACTTCAGAGTTGCTCGATACACCCAGTAGGTATTTCAGACCATTCTCTTGTACAGGTTTCTATTTTTGTTAAAAATGTAAAATGTAGCAGTGCCTATTGGCATTTTAATGTGGCCCTGCTTTCTGATAATGTTTTTAAAAATGCTTTCAGTCTCTTTTGGAGCAACTATACAAAAACAAAATCTGAATACACTTCTTTACAGCAGTGGTGGGATATAGGGAAGGGTAAAATAAAACATCTGTGCCTACAGTACACTCTCAATGTCACAAGGGACATGGCCAGGTCTATGAAAGCTCTGGAGAGAGAAATAGTGGAGCTGCAAGATTTAGCAGACTCCTCAGGAGAAAGAGAACATATTAAAGTTCTCAAAAGCAAAAAGTCAGCTCTATCTGATCTGCTGGGTTTTTCTGCTCAAGGTGCTCTGGTTCGCTCCCGTTTCCAAAATGTTGCCAAAATGGATGCTCCCTCTCACTTTTTCTTTGGCCTCGAACGCAAGAATGGACAAAAACGTCTCATGCATTCCCTGCCGTCCGACACTGGGCAGCTGCTGCAGGAGTCTGCAGAGATTCACAGATGTGCAGTCGCCTTCTATGAGGAGATCTTCAAGAAGGAGTTCCAGGAGAGACCAGAGGTGGCGCAGTCGTTCTGCGAGGGCCTACCCAAGGTTCCCCTGGAGGCCGAAGCAGAGCTGGACGCACAGATATCCGCTGATGAACTACATGCTGCGCTGCAGAGCCTAGAGAGCGGTGAGGCTCCAGGCATTGATGGCCTTCCTGCAGATTTTTACAAGGTTTTCTGGCCTGTGATTGGAAAAGATTTGCTGATCGTTCTCAGAGACAGTCTTAATAAAGGACAGTTACCTTTGAGCTGCAGGACAGCGGTCCTCACCCTTCTCCCCAAGAAAGGAGATCTGCAGGAGATTAAGAACTGGTGGCCAGTAGCTCTGCTCTGCACCGACTACAAACTTTTGTCCAAGGTGTTGGCCATGAGGCTGAGAGAAGTGATGGAGCATGTCATTCACGTCGACCAGACCTACTGTGTACCCAGCAGGCTGATATCTGACAACATTACTCTAATTCGTGACATTTTGGACCTCTCCAGTTCATTGGGCTGTGGACTTGGTCTGATTTCTATAGATCAAGAAAAGGCTTTTGACCGAGTTGAACACCAGTACACACTAGATGCCTTTGGGTTCAGCTCTGGTCTCATAGCCAAGATCCAGGTCTTGTACAGTGACATTGAGAGTGTACTAAAGATTAACGGTGGTTTAAGTGCTCCTTTTAAAGTTCAGAGGGGAGTCAGACAGGGCTGTTCCCTATCTGGCATGCTGTACTCCCTGGCCATAGAGCCTCTCCTGCATAAACTGAGACTGCATCTTTCAGGTATAAACTTCCCTGGTTGTGAACAAGCTTTTAAATTATCTGCTTACGCCGATGATGTTGTTATCCTTGTCAAAAAACAAGATGATATTAATGTACTTGCTGAAACTGTTAATGCTTTTGGTGCACTATCCTCTGCTAAGGTTAACTGGGGAAAAAGTGAAGCCTTAGCAGTCAGTGATGAGCTGAGCAGGAAGCTCGTCTTACCTGGGGGGTTAATATGGAACAAGGGAGGGTTTAAATATCTTGGTGTTTATCTTGGTGATGATTCTTTTATGTGCAAAAATTGGGACGATGTTTTAGAGAAGGTTGAAGGACGACTCAGAAAATGGAAATGGATTTTGCCACATATGTCCTTTAAAGGCCGCACATTAGAGATTAACAACTCGGTGTCCTGCTATGGCATCGACTGGCATGTGTAGACCCCCAGCAGGTCTGCTGGCCAGGACACAGGCGGTGCTGGTGGATTTCCTCTGGGACCGTCTGCACTGGGTCCCGCAGAGCGTGCTGTTCCTGCCAAAGGAGGAAGGAGGACAGGGGCTCGTCCATCTGGCCAGCAGGGGCGCTGCCTTCCGACTCCAGTTCATCCAGAGGCTCCTCGCCGGACCCCTAGACCTCGTCTGGAGACCCGTAGACCTCGTCTGGAGACCCGCAGCCCGAGCCATACTGAGCAGGGGTGGGAGCTTGGGTCTCGCTGAGCCTCTGTTTCTGATGGACCTGAGTGCTCACAAACTGTGCAATCTTCCAAAGTTTTATCATGGACTGTTTACTGTGTGGGGGATGTTCCACAAACAGAGACTGACAAACTGTGTTTCCCTGTCTTGGCTTTTGAAAGAGCCAGTCCTGCACGGGACCCGCTTCAACCCTCTGTGCTGCAGCTGTTCTGCTCGGTGGGGATCGTCACGCTGGGACACCTGGTGGACCTATGTGGACCTATGGTGGAGATATGTGGACCTATGTGGACCTATGTGGACCTATGTGGACCCATGGTGGAGCTATGTGGACCTATGTGGACCCATGGTGGAGATATGTGGACCTCATCTGATCAGAGCTACAGATCTGGCCTCTCGTTTGGGAGTTAGATCTGTCAGGTTCATCGATCACCTGCTCAACACCTGGAAGTGTGAGCTGACAGACTGAACTCTCTTTGTTAAATGCACACTGTGATGGACAATGTCAACCAAATGATAATGATCCTTTCCCTGAACTGACACTTGTTCCTGATTTTAAAAACCGCACCGGTCAGCTGTTGGAGTCCAGCAAGGCTCCAACAAACAGGTTAAAGGTCATGGGAGGAAAAACTATGTACAAACTGTTGGTTAAAGTTTTAAACAAGAACAAACTAAGTGGTCGGGCTGACACTC
>NW_027283415.1:0-5000 GCF_046629955.1 Centroberyx affinis | reverse complement strand
TGTATTGTAAGATGCTCATGTGAACTGAATGTACTTGTGATGTATTTTGTAGTTGTAAAATGCAAGATATTTTTATCTAACTGATGCTTTGGTTATAATCTAAAATCTATAATCCATATTTCCTGCTGAAACGTCAGCAGCAGCAGGAGAAACTGAAGTTTTGTTTGTCAGGACTTTTGTTCCCTGAGTGTTGACTCAGTGACGCACGCAATGCATTCTGGGTGTTGTAGGATTCCCCCTTAACAGCGATATGGGGAATCTACAGCTGTTTTCTCAGGTTTCTCTGGTCATAGGGCTCCAATTTCAAAAATAATTGCACATTTCTACTACATGGGTGACCTAGTTTTAATAAATCATCATATTCACAGCAGTGAAATGGGCCTTTAAAGGATGCTGGGTAATTTAAATGACTCTCCGCGTTTTCCTGGAATGAAAAACTGTTTGCTCTCATAATTAGCTGAAATTAAAATCCACTGTAATTAAAATATGAATTATCACAATCAAAATGACTTCAATTAAAAGGAGTCTGTCAATTAAAGGGAAAGTCTTTATTTAATTAAAGGTAAAGTCTTTATTTAATTAAAGGAAAGGTTTTACTTTGAGTCCACTAATTGATTTAATTAGACTGATTAAAAGACAGTGAGTCACATAATGGATTAAATTGGATTGTGGATTGGACATTGGATTAAACTGAGGCTGCAGTGTGTGTGTGTGTGTGTGTGTGTGTGTGTGTGTCTGTTCTCGTGTGTGTGTGTGTGTGTGTGTGTGTGTGTGTACACTACACCTAGGGGAAGACCAGAGGTGTATTTTTTAGCCACCGGCTCTCAGTGATATTCACTGCTTTGATATTCACTCTGTCTCTGTGTGTGTGTGTGTGTGTGTGTGTGTGTGTGTGTGTGTGTGGGTGTGTGTGTGTGTGTGTGTGTGTGTGTGTGTGTGTTTGTTTAAATTCTGCATGTTTTGTCACTACTACTATTTGACCAGTTGAACCAGCTGATCAAACCAGTGGCTGACTGGTTCTCTTCAGCGACGCTAACGAAGACAAATTTAATTTGACTAATTAACTGTTTTCCAGAAGATTCCAGTCTGAAGCTTCACAGACAAGAAAACAAGACTCCAGTCCAGATGTCAGTCATGTTACCAAGGCAACCAGTCTCTCTCTCTCTCTCTCTCTCTCTCTCTCTCTCTTTCTCTCTCTCTCTCTATCGTTAAGTCGGCGTTAACGAGCTTCTCTCTCTCCTTCGTTAGCGCTGCATCGTTAAATAATGAGCAGCTTCAGAGAGTCTGGAGGAATCTGAACAGACTGCAGCCGAGTCTGTCTGTCTGTCTGTCTGTCTGTCCTTCTGTCTGTCTGTCTGTCTGTCTGTCTGTCCTTCTGTCTGTCTGTCTGTCTGTCTGTCTGTCTGTCTGTCCTTCTGTCTGTCTGTCTGTCTGTCTGTCCTTCTGTCTCTCTGTCTGTCTGTCTGTCCTTCTGTCTGTCTGTCTGTCTGTCTGTCTGTCTGTCTGTCTGTCTGTCCTTCTGTCTGTCTGTCTGTCCTTCTGTCTGTCTGTCTGTCTCTCTGTCTGTCTGTCTGTCCTTCTGTCTGTCTGTCTGTCTGTCTGTCTGTCTGTCTGTCTGTCTGTCTGTCCTTCTGTCTGTCTGTCTGTCTGTCTGTCTGTCTGTCTGTCTGTCTGTCTGTCTGTCTGTCTGTCTGTCCTTCTGTCTGTCTGTCTGTCTGTCTGTCTGTCCTTCTATCTGTCTCTCTGTCTGTCTGTCCGTCTGTCCGTCTGTCCGTCTGTCTGTCTGTCCTTCTATCTGTCTGTCTGTCTGTCTCTCTGTCTGTCTTCCTTCTATGTAGATCCCATCTACATCAGGTACCTCGCTGTTTGCTTTCCTGTCTCTGCTTATTTTACTGTTTTAACGAGACCAGCATTACAATTTTATTAGTTTTAAGTGGATTTTACTCATTATGTGTTGGATGTCCCGGGATTTTTCTCCCTTCACATGATCTGCATTTTATTCGCTCCGGATTGTCTTTTACTCACCGGAGCTGCTGCTAGCTGTCAGTTGTTAGCTGGTTAGCTGTCTTCAGGCTAAAAACATTAGCTCTCCGAGCTGAAGGCTTGAGGAACTCACCCGGTCGTGGTGTGACCACTTGAGGGACCGGGTGGACAACGATGGAGTCCACTACAGTGATCTCCGGAATTAAGTCCGAACTCTCATCCATTGAAAGCCTCATCAATGAACTTCTCCAGCGACAGACTATGCTCCAAGACCGGCTAGCTGCTTTGGAGCCACCCGGCCTGGTCTCGGCTCATGGGGATGCCTTCTCTTGGGCTTCGGCAGTAAAAGGAAAGAGGAGAAGGGTTTCTCTCCCTCTCTTCGACCCAAACATGGATGAGCATGCTCTGCCAACTTTTTTGCACCGCTAGCCGAGTTAGCTGATAACGCGCCCCCCCCCCCCCCCCCTCATCGGCTCATATGTCATGTCGGGTCCCACAAGGTTCAATTCTTGGTCCCATTTTGTTCAGCTTGTATATGCTCCCCCTTGGTCATATTATTCGTCAGTTTAAGATTGTTGCCTACCATTGTTATGCAGATGACACCCAGCTGTATGTCCTTTAAATCGGACGAGCTTAAAAATCTGGATACTCTACACTGCTGCCTTACTGCTATCAAAGATTGGATGTCACTGAATTTTCTACAGCTGAATTCAGACAAAACAGAAATCTTGATTATTGGCCCAGACCAAGTTTCAAAGAGTATTAGTCCATACCTTGGGCACTTAGCAGGAAATATAAAACCATCTGCTAGAAATCTTGGTGTTGTGTTTGATCAGAATCTGAACTTTGACCATCACATTAAGAAATTGGTTCAGTCTTGTTTTCTACAACTCAGAAATATTGCCAAAATCAGGTCAGCACTGCCTAAGAACATTGTCGAGCAAATCATCCATGCTTTTATCTCTTCCCGCCTGGATTATTGTAACTCAATTTTTTCTTGTTTAAGCGAGTCTGCAGTTGCTCGACTTCAACTGGTTCAGAACGCGGCAGCCAGGCTTTTGACAAACACCAAACGAAGAGAGCATATTACCCCCATTCTGGCACACTTACATCGGCTTCCTGTACGCTTCAGAATTCAATTCAAGATCCTCCTGATCACATTTAAAGCCCTCCATGGCATGACACCCTCGTATATTTCTGAACTAATAACCCAATACTCAGCACCAAGGTTACTCAGATCGGCTGACCAACTGCTTTTAAATGTCCCACGGTCCAGGCTGATTACAAAGGGGGACCGTGCTTTTACCGTTTTAGCTCCAACATGGAACCGACTCCCCCTCACTGTCAGGTCAGCTGAGTCGATACCACATTTAAAAAAACTTTTAAAAACCCACTTGTATAGGCTGGCGTTTTTATAAGTTTGTTGCTTTGCAATTCTTATTGGTTTTATTTGTCTTTTAATTTTGTTTTGTTGTTTATCTTGCTTTTATTGTTGAGTGTTTGTTTCTGTTTATAAATTGTATTTTACTTGCTGTTTTCATTCTGTGCACTTTATGCATTTTTATTATCAACTGTGAAGCACTTTGTGACTGCTGTTTTGAAAAGTGCTATATAAATAAAAGTAACTAACTAACTAACTTCTGTCTGTCTGTCCGTCTGTCTGTCTGTCCTTCTATCTGTCTCTCTGTCTCTCTCTCTGTCTGTCTTCCTTCTGTCTGTCTTCCTTCTGTCTGTCTGTCCGTCCGTTACCAGGATTTCTCAAAAAGTTGGATTTGTACAAAACTTTGAGGAAAGTTTGGTCCTGGTACAAGAAGAACTAATGAACTAAAGGGGCAGGGTCAGGGGGCAGGTCAGGGGGCAGGTCAGGGGGTGGGGTCAGGGGGGCGGGGTCAGGGGGCGGGGTCAGGGGTCAGGGGGGTTCTCACTAAAAGTCATATAACTTCCGGACAGATTCACATAACACCATCAGACTCTGTGGCCAATCAGCAGACAGAAGAAGAGGCAGACCCTCCACTACTGGACCAATCAAACCACCTGGAGGCTCTGGAGACAGAACCAGACCTGGTCCAGAGCTGAAGAGCAGCTCTGATGGAACTGAACAGACGGAGAGCTGATTGGTCAGCTGGTGTTGACATCATCAGATCAAATGATTAAAGTGTGTAGAATGTGAGCAGCAGATCTCATGTTGCATTCAGGTCCAGTCAGGAAAATGTGAAATCAATCGGTGATGTGGAAGAAATGATGAACTTCTGGTGAAAATCCGACATCCTGACAGCTGCAGAGAGTTGAGTGAAACTACTGAGCAGACGCTTTAAAAAGTTTCAGTTTTCTGAATTCAAGGCTGAAAACAGTTCAGATGTGTTTTAAAAGTTTTAAAAAAAAAGTCTCTTGTCTCAGTAAGTTCAGGAGAAATCTGCCTTCAAACTTTGCTGTTTTTTATTCTTCTGGTTTTTGGGATAAAATTGATCTGAAATTGTAGGAAAATAAAGAAAGGATAAAACCACTTTCCTCTTCTCTCCTCTTTCCAAATGAAAAAGCCTTTAGAGAGAGAGAGGAGAGGAGAGGAGGAGAGGAGGAGAGGAGATGAGGGGAGGAGGGGAGGAGAGGAGAGGAGACAAGGAGAGGGAGGAGGAGAGGAGAGGAGGAGAGGTGAGGAGGAGAGGAGGGGAGGGAGGAGAGGAGACAAGGAGAGGGAGGAGGAGAGGAGAGGAGGAGAGTAGAGGAGGAGAGGAGATGAGGGGGAGAGAGGAGAGGGGAGGACAGGAGGAGAGGAGAGGACAGGAGGGAGGAGACAAGGAGAGGGGAGGAGAGGAGGAGAGGGAGGAGGAGAGGAGAGGAGCAGTCTGGACAAACTGCAGCCTCCTGTTCGCTCTGAAAGAAAATCTGAACTGGAATTAAAAAGGAGAAGAAGAAGTCAGAAAGCAGGAAGGAAACTGGAAACATCTGAACTGTGATAATAACTCAAAGAGCTTTACATCAAATAAATGGATTAAAACATTTCATGTCTAATAAAATGA
>NW_027283414.1:125000-135530 GCF_046629955.1 Centroberyx affinis | reverse complement strand
GTTATTTTACTGTTAACAAACAATGAAATTATCATTAATAATGTTTACTAATTATTAGTAATGCTATAATTTATGTTATTTTATCATTAGTTTGTGTAATATAAAATCATTTGTTTATAAATTATATATTGTATCATAGCTGATAAGAGACGGTAAAAAGGGTAAAAAGCTATGATACAATATATAATTTATAAACAAATGATTTTATATTACACAAACAAATGATAAAATAACATAAATTATAGCATTACTAATAATTAGTAAACATTATTAATGATCATTTCATTGTTTGTTAACAGTAAAATAACTATTAACTAAAGTTTAATTAACTATCAATTTACCATTTATTAATGATGGTTATTATAAAGTGTTACCAGAATTTGTTCTTAATTGACATGCCTGGTTTAATAAAGGTTAAATAAAAAAAAATTAAAAAAATCAAACTATACTGAACTGACCTTCACATTGTGCATGCTCATGATGTTTCCACAGTCGTCCATGTACTGCTTCAGATCCTTGTCCTGCACAGGAGGAGAGGGAGTACTTACAACACCTACAGAAACTACCTATATAATCTGATATTTTTTCTTTACAAGTTTTATAATTTTGCACAAATCTCACTTTGTCTGAGAATGCTGGAATCCATTTTTTTTTTTGTTGCTAATTTGAACTCAAGCTCTTACCAGGTACTCGAAGACGAGCGTCAGGCTCTTGTCGGTGTGGACGATGTCGTGTAGCGTGACGATGTTGGCGTGTTTCAGGTCCTTCAGTAACGACACTGCAGACAGACGGGGGGACAAGGGGAAACATTTATATCACAATCAAAGGAGTGTAACCCGAGTTCAGGCGGGTTTACCCTCCACTACATCCCTGATCAGAATATGAAATGAAGGAGAGGAGGAGTAAAGGCACGAACCTACATGGAAATTTTCTTCACTTCCCACTGATGTCAATTGAAAGGATGAATAAAAACAATCGCTTCCGGGTGCAAATCAATTTCACACTTCGTGCACAGTTCTGATTTGGTGAACTCTTACCTTTGAATTCACTCAGCTGGCCAATAGAAACTCTTGTTCCATTGATGCAAGTTGTTCACAAAGCGTCACTTATTGTAGAAATCATGGTAGCTATTAGGGATGTGCGTGATTAGTCGACTAGTCGTTTAAACGTTTCTACCCTCGCTAATCGGCACCAGAAATACTAGTCGGTTAAACTAATTATTAATAATGTACAACGCCGGTTAACTGTTGCGTCTAAGATGTTACGCAGCCGGGGCTGCAGCCCCAGCAGGCGGTTATGCCCGGATGTAAAGGTGGAAAGCGGGACCGGACAGAGATGACATCTCCAGCGCGGTTTGGCAATATTTTGATCTAGAAAAGGAAAATAAGGTTGTAAACCTGTATCCCACCTAACGAAGATCCACTTGTGTGGCGGTGCGGGAAGACGCGACGCTTTCCAAAACTATGCCGGCTTGCAAGTCACTGTCTCTGTGTGCAACATCTGAGCCAGCTGAGAGAGTTTTTTCAGCTGCTGGACTTATTGTTAACAGACTGAGGTCCCGCGTTTCACCCGAACATGTTGACATGTTGATTTCGCTGAACAAAAATGTTTCGTCAGTCGAGTAAGTAGGCCTACCACGTTGTGTGTGTGTGTGTGTGTGTGTGTACCTGCTGTTTGAAGCTGATTGCCAACAGCACGCCGTTGTTGAATAGCCTAATAATCTAATGTCAAGTCGATCAGTATTATTGGTAGTTTTTCTGATGACAGATTATTATTTTTTAATATTTTTTATATATATATATTTGTTAACTTTTATTTAGTGAGTTGTCATGTTTTGTAATGTACAACGTTCATAATAAACGGCGCAAAGTGCCACAGTTATTGAAGAATATGATTAATGGTTTCAAATGGCTCTTAAATACATGCAATATTTTTTCGGACAACGTTTTACCCTTATAGATTAAATTGTGCTAATTTTTGACTGTTTTCTGAGTGTTTTCTTACTTTTAGACTAGTCGACTAGTCTACATTAAAATTTTCGTTTAATCGACAGGGAAATTAGTCGTTAGGAACATCCCTAGTAGCTATCATCTAGTGCAGTGATTCTCAACCTTTTCCATATAAAGGACCCATAATTTAATAAACAACAGACCCCCACTTCATGAGATTTTCTCTCTCGGACCCAAATCTGAGAATATTTTTATTGTCAGATATGATTTTGTCCAGAATTCCATGACTGTCTGTATTGTAGGTAGAGAGATAACAGAGAAACTATGATCAGAACAGTCATTCTTCCACATTCTCTAACTGTGTTAACTTCTTGTAAATGAAATAATGCTAAAGTTTAACAATTCATCAGTTTGCTGGGGACCCCCTGGAACCCCCTCAAGGACCCCCCGGTGGTCCCCGGACCCCGGGTTGAGAGCAGAGGCGGCGTCTCACCCTCTCTGATGGCGGTGCAGGGCGCTCCCTCCTCGTGCTCCAGGCGGATCTCTTTCAGAGCCACCAGGTTGTCCGTCAGCTTGCTGCGTCCTTTGAACACCGTGGCGTAGGTTCCCTGAACGCAACACACAAGGCCGGGTCACACACACACACACACACACACACACGAACGCACCACACTGAACCAGACTGAGCTGCAATCTGCTTGTAACACCGCAGTATGTAATAACTCGACAAAATGTAATAAATTTTCACTTCATTATGTAATAACACCCACATTTTGTAATACACAGCCTGAACGCAATATGTAATAAATGTGATGGTCTTTTTTGGAGCTCTGTTTAAAGACTATTGCAGCAGTCTGCTAGAAATAAAAGCATGAATGAGTTTTTCCAGGTCGAGTTTGTCTGTATTTGTAAGATGATAAAAAGCTGATCTTACTGCTTTTATGTGTCTATTTAGACTAAGATCAGAGTCAGCTATAACTCCGGTCTAATTTAATATTTGGGAAGTTTAATTTAGCTTAATTGTTACAAATATAACATGTCTACAGATGAAAATATCCATTTTGGTTGGTTATTACATAATGCGCTGTATTATTACATTTTCATCATAAAAAAAGTGCAACTCCCGTATTTTGTAATAACCACCAACAATATGTAATAATTTATTACAAAATGCAGGGAAATTTATTACATATTGCATCCAGGCTGTGTATTATAAAATGCGGCAGTTATTACATAATGAAGTGAAAATTTATCACATTTTGTCGAGTTATTACATAATGTGTTGTTACACTGCTGCTGTGGTTATTCATACACAGAGAACTATGGAGGGAATGGGAGACAAGCCTGAGAAATAAGTGATTAAAGACATTTTTGGAGCAAATGTTTGAGTGAGTGGGACGGGACTGAAGGTGTTCCTGACCTCTCCCAGTTTGTCCAGCTTGATGTACGTCTCCAACTTCCCAAAACCAATCTCCGACTGCAGAGTAGAGAGAGAGAGAGAAAAAAAGACTGAAATTAAACCGAAAATAAGTTTAAGGTCCAGTAATATCATCGGTCTGTTTATTTTATTTTATTTAACCTTTATTTAACCAGGAAAGTCCCATTGAGATTAAGAATCTCTTTTTTCAAGGGAGACCTGGCCAAGACAGGCAGCAGCATAAATAAAAACACATAATAATTACAGACAGAAAACACAAAATTAAAGGAAACAAAGAACTAACCAGGAAAATTAAAAACATTTACATCTGAAGGAATCTGCCTCTAATTCTTTTATGTTTCTGTGCTGTTATTTAGTGATGAAGTGTTGTAATTTACTTTCCTGGTGAACCCACTTTCCCTCAGCCTGCCTCGTCTACTTCTACTAGGACTACGTTTCCCAGAATGCCTTTCAGACATGGTGTGAACATGTTGCCTGGGCATATGGGCAGACAAAAAGCTTGAAAGTGCGATCATTCAGCTGTGGGTTTTATGAGTCTCTCATCGCAAACCCCCAAACTGTCTCTCTGCTGCATTGCATGCTGGTCTCTCTCCTGCTCCTATGGGTGGAGAAACTGGTCTCTCTCCTCTTCTCTGATGGATCTCTCCCTGTGTGATTGTTGAACGTCTCTCGGTGCAAAAATGGCGGCTCTAGAAAGAAGCCCTCGCTCTTTGATTCTGAGGGACTGACACCAAAACCTGATGTTTACCACTGAGGTTTTACATCCTGAAACATTTTCTCATATCAAACTCCACTGGAGCTGCTGGAAACATCTGGAGGTGACGTCACCTCGTCTACGATTGGCCGGTTATCCACCAGGAAGAGAAACACAACAAACTACTGAATGGAGGCAGGAATGAAAAATAGCTGTTTTTAAACTGTGTTGAAGTGTTTTAAAGGGATTTTTCCTTTAATTTATCTCCTTTCCCCTTAAAAAGTTTTTTTTATTTTTGTGCTATAAATCATTTTATAAGGTTCGGTGTCACTTTTATTCAAACAGAGGATCTTTGTTTTTGTAGTCCAACTCTTCACACAGTAGAAACACTTTAATCAGCTAGCATAGTAAACAGTGTTGTGAGTATTATGGTCTGTCTGACAGGCTGGAGGCAGGAACGCGAAGACGCTCGTGACTCCTACATTAATCCGGCTTTAGGCTCGAGCCGGCCCAGTTGCCACGGCAACCGGCGCCGAGGGAGTTCGTCGGTAACAGGAATGTGAACACACCGCAGAGCGATAAAAAAAAAAGGTAAGACACACACACACACACACACACACACACACACACACACACAGACACACACACACACACACACATACACACACACACACACACGGGCGTGGACTGACCAGCGAGGCGCGGCGGGAGCGGCGGCTGAGCGGCTGGTCGAAGGGCGGACTGCTCAGCTGCAGCTTCTCCAGGTAGCCGTCTGGGATGCGGATGTCAGCCGGCAGGGACAGACGCTTGTTGAGGTCCTGCGAACACACACACACACACACACACACAGACGCACACACACACACACACACACACACACACACACACACACACCAGACAAAAATGTGTTAAAGACTGAGACTTGCAGTGTTATCCACCATGATAGGCATTCCTGTAACAGACTTGTGATGCAATTTATCAGAAATCAAGTCGAAATTAAGAAATGCACAATTTATGTTCTGTGTTTCATTCTCTTAAATCCATTCTGATCTACAGTCTTCTGCTTAAATGCTTGAAATGAGTTTCTTAGTCAAATATAAATAGTGAAGTTGATCCTATGTATGAATTTCTTTCCAAAGCCTTTGCCTTTCCATCAAGGCAAAGAATCTAAATTATAAGATAGTTTTGATTTGTTTAACACTTTTTTTTTGGTCGCTGCATAATTCCATTTGTGTTATTTCATAGTTTTGAGTCTTTACTGTTATTCTAAAATGTGGAAAAATAGTAAAAAATAAAGAAAAATGTGGCGTGTCCAAACTTTTGACTGGTAGTGTGTGATATTAGCTTCCACAAATAATAACATTCCCACTTCTGCCACCTATGCTAAAAACTCATGTAGTCATGTAGTGTCGTCATTACTTGAGGCATTCTGGGTAAAAGCATCCACCAACTGCCTTGAGTTATATTGTAGAATACAGCGTTGGAAGAAGTATCTTGTACTTAAGTAAAAGTAACAATACCACAGTGTAGAAATACTCTGTTACAAGTAAAAGTCCTGCATTCAGATTTTTACTTAAGTAAAAGTACAAAAGTATTAGCATCAAAATATACTTAAAGTACCAAAAGTAAAAGTACTCATTATGCAGAATGGCCCATTTCAGAATAATGTATATTAAATTATTGGACTATAATTATTGATGCATTAATGTGTTCATCACTTTAATGTTTCAGCTGGTAAAGGTGAAGCTGATTTTAATGACTTTATTTACTGCTGGGTAGTTTGTAAATTTCCCCCTGGGGATCAACAAAGTTTTATCTTAATCTATAATAATACATCATAATTTATTTGTTGATTATATTTTGTATTATTAATCTCAATATGCAAAGTAACTAGTAACTTAAGTCATCAAATAAAGGTAGTGGAGTAAAAAGTACAATATTTCCCTCTGAATTGTAGTGGAGTAGAAGTATAAAGTAGCAGAAAATGGAAATACTCAAAATTGTACTTAAGTACAGTACTTGAGTAAATGTACTTAGTTACTTTCCACCACTGGTAGAATATTGGTATATAGCTTTTCATTTTGATAAAGCCCGCTGTGGTTGATAACGGTCGGGATGTTTTCATAAGATGCACAAAAGGCAACAAATTCATTTTGTTCCTCAGATCACTGAAAGTATTAATCCTGATCAATATCTGGCAGAACAGCTGACGTCGTTTTAGACGTCACTGAAGTGGAAACTAGAACAAACTTTTCTAGTTTTCGGAGCGATTTGTTGAGTCAGGAAGGTTTTTTCAAGGTTTTTTCAGGGTTTCAAACCGGCAGCTTTCACATCACATGATGCTTCTGAGCCTGAGACCGAAGCCGGAGTTTGATTTATTATATTCTTGCTCACGGTTTTCAGTTTCAATTCCTAATTATAAAAACTGATTCTATGCAATGCCATGGACAATACTCAATATGCAATACATCCTAGACAATTTTTACTAATTATCATCCCTGAGAGACTGAGTTTGGGAGAGAATAGAAATTAGGAAATGCACTTTCAAATTTTAGGAAGTATATTTTTCGTATATATTTCCGTATTTTGGACATTCTAATAGAAAATACAATTCTGTTTCTACTTCTTGTAGTTCACAGTGCAGACACAGCCTTTTGCCTCTTAAAAAGTGAATGAATTTACATAAGAGTGAGGGCCTATATAAAGGTATGCAGACAAATAAACATGTAAAAACATTACAAGTACGCAGATATATAAATATATAAAAAATACCATATTCCTTCTTCCTTATCTTCCATTTCCTATTTTGTTTCCCTTCCCGGTTTGATCCAAAACAGAAATGTCTGACGTCTGAAATCTCAGCAGCTGGTGAAGTGATGGATGAGTCGGTTGGTATTGATCAGCCCCATCAGATATATTATGGTCTGTTGGTGTTTTGGGGCAGGAATCTGAATTATTGCCCCTTTAATGAGATGTTTGCTGCTCTGCTGTTCACATCAGTGTGAGACAGTCTGCTGTGCTGTATGTGTCTGATGTCTAGAAGTAATGTGGTGCGTCTCAGCAGAAGACAATGTACCGAGTCCACCCACACACACACACACACACACACACACACACACACACACACAGAGTCTAAAATAACCCGCTCTCATCTCCTCCTACTGCCAGAGAGAGCAGAGGACAGTACAGTGAGCCTGCTGAACAAAACCTTCATGATGAGACTGAGATCAGCTGTGAGACAACAAGAAAAAAGTCTCAAGTCAAGTCTCAAGTCTAAATGCAGATCAACAAGTCAAGTCCATGTCATTAATGTCAAGTCTCAAGTCTAAATGTAGAACAGCAAGTCAAGTCAGAACAAATCAAGAGTCCAGTATCAATTTAATATCTTAAAGAAAACTAAATATCTAGGACTTTTCAATGCAATATGGTTTTAATAGGATAAAAACTTGGTAAGAGCATCATGAGTTTGATTTCTAGAATCAGTTTCAACTTCAATAAATTCAATCATTCCATACAAATTCAGAAAACAGAATTTGAATTCAGTCGTCTGCTGGAACAAATCTCATCACTTTCAATCTAAGTCATTTACACAAACACAAGATCTCAAGTCAAGACTTTAGAAACCTTTTCAAGTCATCAGAGTACAAGTCAGAGTCAAGTCCCAAGTCACCAGAACCCAAGTCAAGTCAAGTCTCAAGTCTTCTCTTCATGCATCAAGTCGAGTCTCAAGCAATTCAAACTGAGTTCAAGTCATGTGACTCGAGTCTCCACCTCTGATACACACATATTGATAATAAATCAGTCTGTGCCGACACAAACAGGCTTAGTTCACACTGCAGGACTTCATGCTCTATTCTGAGTTGCTGCTCATATCTAATTTTTTTTTTTTTGATTGTTTATATCTATTTTAGGATGAAACCCAAATCTGACACCAACATGAACTGAGAGCGATGTGGGACAGACACATGTGAGTTTCAAGTTTTTATTTAACACTCATATGGCAGTTTTACATCCAGACAACTGAAATGCATGAGCATTTACAATGCACACGTCAAAATAAAAGCGTTGTAATTGAACCTTATTTTATAGTTTTTCATTTAAGAGTCTTATTAAAAAGGGGATGGGTGACTTCCTGTATCTTTCAGCGTGTGTCTTGGGAATCAGTAATTGTCTGCTTTGTCTGGTCTGTCCGTTAGATATTTGGGGTCTGGTGGGGGGGGAGCCAGTTGCTGAAGGGGGAGTCCAGAAGGCTCTGTGCAAAGTTCCAAACAATAATAATAATAATAATAATACATTTATTTTATAGAGCGCTTTTCAGGGTACTCAAAGACACTTTACATAAGTTAAAATGATCATGACCTACCTGTAAAAATAAGAAAAGACGTCACAGTTGTGTTCGTTTCAACAACATTTCAGTTTCAGGCTGAGAGTTTTGACTGAATTGAAGCATTTTCCCCTAAATACACATCAAGTCTCTGTGTGTCTTTCTGTCCGTTGCGTCTCGTTGTGTCTCGTCCTCTTAGGTCAGAGTTTCTCAACCCGCTCCTGAAATGTTTACCTCCAACTCTACTCCTGCACACCTGATTTAATTAAGGCTGAATTTAATTAAGCCAACTTTGAGCTGAAGGTGTCGTGTCCAAGTCTCGTTTTTGTCACAGAATCCAATTCATTGTCGGAGAAACGTAATTTTCACACAATTCCTGTCCACAGCGGGTAAATCTACGTTTTGCATCAGATCACGTTTGGATATTTTTCTCTAAAGTCTGAACGGTGAAGAAACACACGGAGTCACATGGTGCTCAGAGGGCTGCGGGCCAAACTGGAAGACGCATGGAGAGATAAGTAGTTAATTCTCATGACAGCTTAACTGCGTCATGTGTGGAAGAGTTGGAGGTAAAACAGCTGAGGGTCGAGAGACACCGTCTGTATGTAAGGTTTACTTATCGTCATGGCAACGCTGGTAAATTTAGACCCGAGCGTTGGGATGCGAGTCGTATGTAGGCTGCATGATCACAGCTGAGCAACTGAGGCTCCACACGGCGTTCTGCTGTTCTCACTGAGCAGAGGGCGTCAGAGCCGAGGCTCATGGGAAACCGTTCCTCAAAACTCACTGACTGATTGACTGATTTCTGGTCAGTATTTACTTTATTTCTATCAAGTTTCCTTTAGATTGCTGCTGTCTTTTGTTTGTGAAGCAGTTTGTCACCCCGGTTTCAACAGCTGATATATAAATACAGATTTACATACAGTATTTACTTATTTACATAGTAATTTCATATGTAACTAGTAACTAGTAATTTCACAGTACGATTATCTTGACCAAAATTATCTTGATATATTAAATTATCCTGATAATTATTAATAAGATGAAAACCTTAAAACCAGTAATGTAATAATGATAAGTAATGTAATAATTTATCATATCAATAGCAAGATATTTCTCTTTTTTAAACACATTTTAATGTAAAACTGTAGAACATTATTTAAAATATTTATGTGAAATATTGACTTTTGACTGACAGATTTACAGGCCGTTATTGGAAGTCTTACAGTTCCTCTACAGCTCAAACATGACAAAGTCATGTGAAAGTAACCAGAATTCAATACTGAGTTTGGGTAATCCCTTGGATCATGTTACTGATTACAGTTTAGAGCAATTATTAAAAAAATAAATTTAAAAAATTGAAATCGCAACATGAACTTCTGCAATTTCCCTCTCTTCAGAGAGAGGATTTGTGACCGAGGAGTTTTAGAATCAAAACCTTTCATCAGACTCAAACTCAGTAAATCTGCTCACTCACATCTAGTTTTTTTTTTTTTTCAAAATCACTTTTCTTAAAACAATTGTAAATTTAAAAAAAATGATGACAAGAAGAACTTGTGATGATATGAATCGCAACTGCACTATTCTGCCAAATAATCACAATTGCAAGAGGTGGGGACTCGAGTCACATGACTTGGACTCGAGTCCCAGTTTGAACTGTTTGAGCCTTGACTTGATGCATGAAGAGAAGACTTGAGACTGGACCTGACTTGGGTTCTGGTGACTTGGGACTTGACTCTGACTTGTACTCTGATGACTTGAAGAGGATTCTAAAGTCTTGACTTGAGATCTTGTGTTTGTGTAAATTACTTTTTTTTTTTTTTAACAAAAGCACTTTTCTTTAAACAATTTCAAAGTTAAAAAATTTACGACAAGAAAAACTTGTGATGATATGAATCGCAATTGCAATATTCTGCCAAATAATTGCAATTTAGTATTTTTTGTTAATATCTTTAAGCCGTAGTAACTAGTAACTAGTAACTAGTAACTGTAATGGAAGACACTGTTACAGTTTCCTACCTAAACCTACATGTGAGGGGAAGCAGGTTCGTCTGCAGTGTGAACGGAGCCACAGACGCATCACACAGGGAAATAAAAGGTTGTTTTCATGGTGAGGAAGTCAAAC
>NW_027283414.1:105000-120000 GCF_046629955.1 Centroberyx affinis | reverse complement strand
AGGGGGGGGGGGGGGCAAAATACACTGATGAATAAACCACACACACACACACACACACACACACACACACACACACACACACACACACACACACACACAGAGTTAACGAGTAGCCGTGTTGGAGCCGTTTCCCTCTGTCATCAGTGCGTCAACACCTTCAGAGCTGCAGTCTGTCATCAAACATGACAGAGCAGAAGAGGGGAACACCGGAAGAAAAGAGATGGAGAGAGAGAGAGAGAGAGAGAAGAGGACAAGGCGGAATATGAAGGAGGGAAAGGAAGGATGCAGAGAAGAAGAGAGGGGGAGAAAAGAAGAAAAGAGTTTTTGTAGAGAGAGAGAGGAAGAGGAGGAAGGAGAAGGAAGGGGTAGGTGAGTTAATCTAGGAAAAAGGAGGCAGAAAAAGGGAGGAAAAAGAAACCCGAGGGAGAAGAGATGGAAGAGGAGGAGGTAAAGAAGAGATGTGCAGAAGAAGAAGAGAAGGGTGACGGCAGTGGTGGAAAGTAACTAAGTACATTTACTCAAGTACTGTACTTAAGTACAATTTTGAGGTACTTGTACTTTACTTGAGTATTTCCATTTTATGCTACTTTGTACTTGTACTCCACTACATTTCAGAGGGAAATATTGTACTTTTTACTCCATTACATTTATCTCACAGCTATAGGTACTAGTTACTTTTCAGATCAATATTTTATATTTAAAACATTTGATCATCTTTATAAAATAACTATAAAATAGCATTGTTATAGATTAGACTACACAAAAGTATAGCTAAATTGTTAAGATTAGCTTCACGTTGACAACTTTAAAATGCTGCTTACATGTACATGTATGTCAATAAATCAGTATTAATATTCCAATAATTTATGAAAAATATAATTCTCTAAATGGGGACAGTTTGCATAATGAGTACGTTTACTTTGATACTCTAAGTACATTTTGCTGCCAATACTTATGTACTTTTACTTAAGTAAGATTTTGAATGCAGGACTTTTACTTGTAGAAGTCCTGCATTCCAGTCCTTCTATCCTGTTTTCTCTCTTTCCCTCTCTGTAAAAACTTTTCTCCTCCCTCTTTTCTTCCCCATCACGTCTACGTATCTCTCCTCCTTGTCTCTTTCTCTTTTAAAACCTCTCTTCTTCTATCGCTTTTGCACGTCTCTCTCTCTCATCTCTCTTGTCCCACTTCCTCTCTTTGAAAAACCTCACGAAACTTTCCCTCTTCTCGTTTCTCTCTCCCTTTCGGTTCTACACTTCCCTCCCCCCCAACCCACTTCTATCCCACGTTTTTTCTCCGTCTCTTTCACCCTCTCTTGCAAAACATCTTCACTCTCCCTCTTTCTTTCCCTTTCGCTTCTCCACACCTCTCCCGCTTCTTCCCGTCTTCGAGAACCTCACTTTTTTCTTTCTCTTCCCATTTCTCTCCCCCTTTCTTTCCCTTTCGCACATCCCTCCCTCCCTCCTTTTACCTCCTCCTGACCCCGACTCGTCTTTCTCTCTTCCCCTCTCTCTCTCTCTCTCTCCAAAAACCTCGCAAAGATCTATTTCTTTTCCCATTCCTCTACTTCTTCTTTCCTTCCCTCTTCCCTCTGCCTCACAAAAGCATTTTTCTCTTCCTGTTTTCCTCCCTCTTTTCTTCCTCATCACTGCTCTCTCCTTTACCTCCTCCCTCTTTCCAACTTGTCTCTCTCTCTCTTTGAAAACCCCCAAAGATCTCTCTATTTCCTTCTCATCGCATTTCTCATTCGTCTTTCTTGCCCCCACTTCTTCTTCTCCTCAAAAACCCGTCTCTCTTCCCATTTCTCTCCCTCTTTCTTTCCCTTTCGCACATCCCTCCCTCCCTCCCTCCTTCCTTTTACCTCCTCCTGACCCCCGACTCGTCTTTCTCTCTTCCCCCCTCTCTCTCATCAAAAACCTTGCAAAGATTTCTTTCTCTTCCCATTTCTCTCTCTCTTTCCTTCCCCATCGCTTGTACTCATCTGTTTGTTTTTTTACCTCTTCCTATCCCAACTCGACTCCCTCTCTTCTTCTTCTTTCCAAAAACCTCCCAAAGATCTGTTTCTTTTCCCATTTCTCTACTTCTTTCCTTCCCTGTCGCTTCTACATATCTTTCCTTACACCTCCTATTCTCCTTTCCCATTCTTCTTTTCTTGAACTTGTCTTTCTTGCTCCCACTTCTTCTTCTTCTTCTCTTCAAAAACCCGTCTCTCTTCTTGTTTCTCTCCCTCGTTCTTTCCCTTTCGCTTCTACACTTCCCTCCCTTTACCTCCTCCTTCTATCTTCTTCTCTCCGTCTCTTTCCCTCTTTATGAAAACCTTGCAGAAACTTTTCACTGCCTCTTCTCCTCCCTCCTCACTTCTACGTATCTCTCCTTCTTGTCTCTTTCTTTTAAAACCTCTTCTCTATCGCTTCTGCGTTTCGCATCTTTCTTGCCCCCACTTCTTCTTCTTCTCTTCAAAAACCCGTCTCTCTCTTCTCATTTCTCTCCCTCGTTCTTTCCCTTTCACTTCTATACTTCCCTCCCTTTACCTCCTTCTATCCCGTTTTCTCCATCTCTTTCCCTCTCTGCAAAAACTTCTCTCCTCCCTCTTTTCTTCCCCATCGCGTCTACGTATCTCTCCTTCTTGTCTCTCTCTCTTTTAAAACCTCTCCTCTTATATCGCTTTTGCGCGTCTCTCTCGTTCATCTCTCTTGTCCCACTTCCTCTCTTCGAAAAACCTCATGAAACTTTCCCTCTTCTCGTTTCTCTCTCTTTCTCGCTTCTACACTTCCCTCCCCCCAACCCACTTCTATCCCACGTTTTCTCTTCCGTCTCTTTCACCGTCTCTTGCAAAAAAATCTTCACTCCCTTTCTTTCCTTTTCACTTCTCCACACCTTTCCTTGTCCCTCTTTCTTCTTCTCCTTTATCTCCTCCTCCTATCTCTTCTCCCTCTCTTCCTCCTCGCTCCAAAAACCTCCCAAAAGTCTCTTCCTCTTCCGATTTTTCTTTCCTTCTCCTTCACCTCTTCCTATCCGACTTCGAAAACCTCCAGAAGTTCTCTTCCGGTTCCCCCCCTCCCTCTTTTCTTCCCCCTCTTTTACATCCTTTCCTTCATCTTCTCCCCTGCCCCACTTCTTCTTCCTCTCGTCGCAGCAAACCCCTCGCAGTTTTCTTTCTCTCTCTCTGTGCTTTTTGTCATCTTTCTTTCCCTCTCATCTCTACGCATCCCTCCTTTATCTGAACTCACCTCCCCTGCAAAGCTTTCTTCCTCACTTCTGAGAGTTCGCACCTCGTTACACGCTCTTCTTCTCTCCCCGTTTGTCACTCCTTTCTTTCTTTCTATCGTCTTCAGCAGCTTTTCTGTTAAGCTCGGTGCAGTTGGACGTCCATGTGTCCCATATAACTGTCCTGCTTTCTCATCCAAGGCTCTCTATCTAGGCCAGGGTCGATGCTAAGGCTTCCCTCACTGCACCAAAAACTCTGCAAACATCAGCTTAGAGAAACACCAATCAGGGTTTTTGGGGTCGACTCTGATTTACTGATTCAGTAACCGTGTGATCAGCTGATCACCGGTCCGATCGCTTACTGATACGATGCGTTTTAGACGGACTCTCTAACGATGACACATCATGTAAATGAATGTGAATTTGGAGTAATGTTATAGCTTTAGTTTTTAAGTTATAATTATTGGTTTTTACTTTTATCCCTGGTGTTTATTTTATTGACTTTTCTTTTAACATTTTATCGTTGTAATTTTGCTATGTGAAGCACTTTGGGTTGCATGCTTGTATGAAAGGTGCTATATAAATAAAGTAGAGTTGAGTTGAGTTAAAAAAGCAGAGCAAGAACAAACAGTAAAACTTCAACCCAGCACCGGTTTTCAGAAAGAAGAAATAACATAAACATTTTTCCATTGAATGACAAATGATGGTAACGCTTTACAATAAGGGTTCATTAATTAAGGGTTAGTTAATGCTTAATAAGCATTAACTAACCCTTACGTAACAGTGAATTTACTAATGGTGTTCATGTTAACTAAGGTATTAATTTATACATTATTTAATAGTTTATAAAGATGACTATTAAATAATGTATAAATGAATACCTTAGTTAACATGAACACCATTAGTAAATGATTACCAGACACATTAGTTAACTGTTAATTAGTGTATTGGTTCATTATTAGTCATTATTAGCACCTTATCCTGCACCTATTGTATTCTACAAGTATAGACCGTTAACTCTGGGTTTTCCCTCAGCAGCTTCCTCATTAGAGCTTAGTGCAAAGCAGACTAAGACTCCAGTTCATGTACAACAACTTCCTTACTGAGTGCTATCAGCTCTAATGAGGAGGCTGCTGAGGGAAAACCCAGGCTGTGGCAGGAATGGATCAGTCTCTGTGTTTTATGGCACTAATACGTACGTCAGACATTTTTTGTAAGTGTCCGAATCGCAAAATGATATTGCGGAATGATTTTGAGGGCGCTACATATTTCCCACAATGCACTGTATTATCTAGTGAACAAGCCTGGTCACTAAAACGGTGAAAGTACCAAAATGCATTGCGAGTCTGTCATCACCTGGCCGTTACCAAGCAACCAAGCTGTCACCCTTCTGTGGTTTTATAATGATGCATCCTCTTCTTCACCAAACCTCGTTTACTAATACAAGTAAATAAACTTTTTTTGGTACCAAAAAGACGTCAAGCTGTTCTAAAGATGTTTTCTTTTAACTGCCAATTCATAACTAATTATAAATGCACGTTTTGTTATGCTAATTTGAGCTGGTTAACGCTAACATTAACATTGCGGTCTGTTGTTCAGGAAGGTATTTCTCTCTAGCTGCAGGTTATACGGTACAGAGCTTATTGTCAGGTGTTTTTTGTTAATATCAGCTAGTGAGAATCCAAAACCTGAAGGAAACCTCACAGCTGGATCAGTGAAGTGCTGACTGTGTGAAAATAAACAGAAAGAAGAAGCCGAACACAACTCTGATGCAAAGAATATTTATTCACCGACATAAGGTCTGAAAACGCCTAGATGGGAACGTCTGTGAATATTTTTTTCTGTTTAATGTCAGCTAGTGACTCATATGTGACTTTGAAGGAATATTGGTAACTTGTCAAATGTGAGCTGAAACATTTGTTTATGTGACTGGTGAAAGCAGACGCAGGTTGATGATGAACGATGATGAATTAAGTGTCTGAATTCACTCATTAATCATGTGTGATTTACCGCTAATTAGTGCACTATATAGCAGAGCTATATAGGGAAATACACATGAGGGAATAGTGATCCGTTCCGGCCACAGCCCCAGAGTTAATGGTCTATACTTGTAGAATACGAAGGTGCTAATAAGTCATCAATAAGTACTAATATGCATGTTAATAAGCAACTTCTTAATAGTTAATGTTTCCCCTAATCTAAAGTGTTACCAGTGTTTCCACTGAGGCATCGGCTCTGCCTTCTGTCCAATATATTCAACTGTTTCTAATCACACAGGCTCTGAAATCAATAAAGCAACAGCAGCCGTTAATGTTTATTACTTAAACATAAAATATCGAATGAACACAATAAAAAAAAACTCTCAAAACACTTTGTTCAGAGAGAAGGGAAATGAAATAACTAAATCTCTATCTGCACTTCTTCCAATTCTGAAATCAACAACTGCACTGAATTACTGTCTAATTGCACATGAGCATAAAAAACATCCATAATCTCTCCCATACTGCCCACTGTCTTTTTAGGTTTTATTGTTTTTACTGCTTTTATTGTTTATTTTATATTCTATTTTGTGCTTACATTCTATTTCCTGTTTTCCCCCTGTTGTACTTTCTATCCATTTTGTTTCGGCAATGAGCCGATTTCCCCACAGGGATCAATAAAGTTTCCACATATCCTTTCAAATTATGATTTTTAATTTCCCTTCTCAGGCTATATATACACCTGATTAAATATTCAAAGAAGCCCAGAGGCTGCAAATACATTATTTCACATGGAAAATAGTATTCTCCACTTTCCAGAGTTTTATTCTGTGTCTTTCTGTCCATTCAAAGCTGTGTGTGTGGTGTCATGAACCAAAAACACTCTCAATCCATTTCTCCACGTTCATTTTCCAGCATCTCTCTGAGCCTTACCAAGAACAGGCCGTTTCTGTCTCCGTGTCTTTAAGGCTCATTAATATTAACGACCCCTCCGTTCCGATCGGCTAACCGTTTCCAGAGTGAAACGTGAGACGCCGCGGCCCGGTGGCTACAGGTAGGGAAAACTCTCCGGTAATAAACAATGACAACCGCTCAACCGCTTTGAAAAAAACACTTTGTTAGTCTATTATTTCTTACAAAAATGATAATGAGCGAACCTTTGTGACGTCACAAAGTTACGGAAGTCCAAACGGCTCGTTTAGAGGCTCGCTGCACTAATATGGATTGTGTGGATTTAGTTTTGATACTTTCACCATGTTTAGATAGACCATCCAACTCCTTTATCATCACAGAGGCAAGGGGAGTCCTGCTTTACACCAGATGGACCTTTAAGTTTTCTGTGTCCAGACCTCAGGACAGAAAAAAACGCTGAATGCCGCGTTTCCGAATCGGTTCCAACATGAAAATGCGTCACGTTTGACTGAATCCCTCCGGCCGCCACCCTCGGGTGACACCAGGCCCGCTGAGGGAGAGGAGGGAGAGGAGGGAGCCCGCCTCGTGGAAATGACACAGTCCAGAGAGTCAAAGATAGAGCTGAGAGGTGAGATGTGTCACTCTGGCAGTGGTGTGTTGGCGAACGTGAGGAAAGAGGACGGAAATCTCAGAGCTGTGACACACTTCCTGTTTGTTCCCGGTCGCCATCTGCTCTCCCACTGCTCATTTCCTTCTGTGTGTGTGTGTGTGTGTGTGTGTGTGTGTGTGTGTGTGTGTGTGTGTGTGTGTGTGTGTGACAGAGAGAGATCCATATGGCCACTGGATGGTGGTGGCATTACTTTGCATATTCATGTGCATGTACAGTCTACTTATGTGTATCTGGATGTATATATGTTTCTTTGTGTGTGTGTGTGTGTGTGTGTGTGTGTGTGTGTGTGTGTGTGTCTCACCCAGGCGGCTGCCGTTGCGGGGCATGGCCATGAAGGACCCCAGGGTGCCGCCGATGACGCTGTGCGGCCGGCGGAGCGGCGGCTTCTTGAAGGAGCCGGCGTACTGGTGCAGGAAGGAGTGCATGCTGTGGGAGGTGGGGGGCGGCCGTTCCTCACGATCGGCTCTGAAACAACAACAACAACAACAACAACAACACAAACATGTCAGGACACGGCCTTCTGAAGAGGCATCACCAATCTACTACCAACCACAGCTGTGTTCAGATCGGTTCACCCACCCGTTGTCATATTGGCTCTGTTCACACTGACAGAATTCGGCAGAGACAACCAAATTTTTTTTTTTTTGTATCACATATCTTTATTGATTTTGAACATGGTACATCACTTTTCCAAAATGGGTTGGTCGCATCATTCAAGTCTCCCTCGAAACAACTTCCTTCCCCCCCTCCCCATGAACTCTGAGCCATCGGTATAGATAAAAACAATGATGATAGTTTACAAAATGATAATAATAATAATGAATAATGAACATAAATTACTTATATACATATACACATATATCCACATGCATAAATGCATACTTATAGCCTGCATATCAATTTGAGAGAAAAAAAAAAAAAAAGTAAAAGTAAAAAGGGTGTACAGTCTCACTTGGTAAATGTCAAATTTATGAAGTTAGGATATCAGGTCTTGATTACAAAAATGTAAGAAATGATCCCATATTTTATGAAAAATATGACTTTTTTGTAAGTAAGCCTTTCGAGACAACCGAATTTATGAATGAGTTATGAATTTATGATTTTTTTTAGCCTGGTTTCTACAGACAGGAGGGAGATTACATCATCGTTTGAGATTGACGGCACACTGGAAGGTCGTTGTGCAGCTACTGGAGAGGCATCCAGCTGGTCAAAACGCTTGATGATCAATAAGAGGAATCATTACTGTGGTGGATTATTGATTTCGGTGAATTGGGCAATTTGGAACCGGGACTAAAGTGGAACCGGTTCTCTCACTGAAGTCTGGACCGGAACATCAGCTAAACGCCTCAACTGGAAAACAGCATGTAATGTGATGTGATGGATGGATGTGTGTGTGTGTGTGTGTGTGTGTGTCATTTTAATTCTGGGGGCTGTCAATCAAAGGTGGCAGCCAATCATTTTCACGTGTCCATCAAACAAGCAGATCATCAGAGAGACTCGGTAACGAAAAAAACAAAACAAAACAAAACCAGAAAAATCAAAGTTACATAACCTAGAGGAGTCCAGGAGGGTGTGTGTGTGTGTGTGTGTGTGTGTGTGTGTGTGTGTGTGTGTTCATTCGATCTCTCTATCTGCCACCTTCTCATTTATGCAGGCTTCACTGCTACCTGAGAGTGTGTGAGAGTGTGTGTGTGTGAGAGAGAGAGTGTGTGAGAGTGTGTGTGTGAGAGAGAGAGAGAGAGAGTGTGTGAGAGTGTGAGTGTGTGTGTGTGTGTGTGTTTGAGTGGCTATCCCTGCTCTTACTCCTGTTACATAAGTAGACAGAGAGCGGCTCACTGACAGTCCATTACAGCTGCGACACACACACACACACACACACACACACACACACACTCTCTCTCTCTCTCTTTTTTTAACCTATATGTCTCTTGCTCTCTCGCCCATCAGCAGCCTGGCTCTGTTAACTTGACTGTTTCATAACTTAAGTGTCACTGAGAGCTGCTGGGATGATAAAAGCAGTGTGTGTGTGTGTGTGTGTGTGTGTGTGTGTGTGTGTGTGAGTGTGTGTGTGTGTGTAACTCCATGTATCCACTGACATTTCAGACACTAAGCAGACGGTCTGATGGAGAACAGCCTGCAGTGTGTGAGCAGGTGGGAGGCTGGTGTCTCTTCAGCAGGACACACGGCTGCTGATGGACACATGCTGTATATGTTGTGGGAATCAAACCCGTGACATTTCTGTGACGGGACGGTCCCACCAGCAGGCCGCCGTGCTTCACTGGACTCTCTAGATATCTGATTATCTGACTCGATCACACTAACATCCATAGAAAATATAAACCAAACACACAGCAGGGCAGCTGAACTTTCAGAAAGATAAAGTTAAGACTTTAAGACTTTTATGATGCTACCTGGAATTGAATTAGTGCTGCAACTAATTTTTTTTTTACTGTCGATTAATCTGTCGATTATTTTCTCGATTTATCGATTAGTTGTTTGGTCTATGAAATGTCAGAAAACGGTGAAAAATGTGGATCAGTGTTTCCCAAAGCCCAAGATGACGTCCTCAAATGTCTTGTTTTGTCCACAACCCAAAGATATTCAGTTTACTGTCATAGAGGAGTAAAGAAACCAGAAAATATTCACATTTAAGAAGCTGGAATCAGAGAATTTTGACTGATTTTTCTTTAAAAATTACTCAAACCGATTAATCGATTATCAAAATAGTTGGCGATTAATTTAATAGTTGACAACTAATCGATTAATCGTTGCAGCTCTAAATTGAATTTAAGACGGATTAAACATACAAATAGCTGGTAAAAACAAGATATAAAGTGTAAATCTGCACCAAGCAGCTGTCAGCAGAGAGCAGCTGAGTCAGCTTGTTGTGGTGTGGCTGTAGATCCATTCAGTAACGTTCTCAGTAAAAGTGAATAGTGTGATAAGGTGGATTTGTTTCCAAATGTAGGTTACTGTGACACAGTAAACTGTCTTGTCTTTAGCCCTAGTCTCTACTCCAAAACATGAAGAGTTGTAGCTTGAGAAGAGTCAGCTCAGTTAACCTGAACAAACTGTTAGCTAGCTAACTAGCCAGCAAACACACTGATGTTAATGTGAACACGCTAACGCTAGCTGCTACTAGCTACGTTAGCTAGTGTGCTAATCAGATGTGTTAACAACAAGACAGTGATGGTTAGCTGACCAGATGCTATGGTTAGCTAGCTAACAAGCTGACATTATCTAAACACTAAATCAGTCAGATTCAGTGGATATCCTGACACACACACACACACACACACACACACACACACACACACACTGACCGTTGTCCTTGGTGCCTCCGTCCTCGATGGTCATCTGCTCAGCCAGTTCAGACAGAGACTCATCGATGGTTTGACTGGAGCGCAGCGTCAAAGACAGACGCCTCTTAATCCGCTTCATCTTCTCCATGGCAGGGCAGCGCAGGCCTGCAGGACACACACACACACACACACACACACACACACACACAGAGAGAGAGAGGTCAGTATTCAGCATTAATGGACCGATACACAAATAAACTCACACACCACATGGAGAGGGTTGTTTTGTTGTTTGTACTGCATAAATGGGTACATTCTGTGTGTGTGTGTGTGTGTTGTGTGTGTGTGTGTATGTGGTGTGTGTGTGTGTGTGTGTCCTAGAGGAAATCTCGGAGCACAGCGGGGGATTCCAGAAGCTCCTGAACAGTCAGAAATATCTCCGCTCATGAATAAACTAACGCTGCTTTTAATCCAATATTCATCCACTCTGCAAACGCCTGAACAGCACATGAATTAAACATGAATTAAGCATGAATAACGCATGAATTAAGCATGAATAACGCATGAATTAAGCATGAATAAATCCTTCAGACATGAACACCGCCGTCTTCAGTTCACGCACAAACACACAAACACACAAACACACACTCAAGAGTTACAACACAGGGAGAAAATGAATGAACTCTTAATTGGAGTCAGGTCAGCCAATAGATGAGCTTAATCTGTCTTGGCTGTGTCTGAAAACACACACACACACACACACACACACACACACACACACACACACACACACACACACACACACAGGTATGGTTCCAGAATAGTGTGTGTGTGTGTGTGTGTGTGTGTGTGTGTGTGTGATGACGCAGCAGTCGTTCAGGTCACAGGAAACACCTTGCTCAATCTCCCTTAGGCCGGTTTCCCTGCTCATTGTGTTGCCGCGGTAACGCCCCGTGTGTGTGTGTGTGTGTGTGTGTGTGTGGTGGCCTGTGTGCAGGGGAGGAAGGGGTGTGTTGGGTCTGTGGAGGAAATGCAGTGAGGAAACCGCAGCAACGCCCCGCCCGCCCCGCCTGACCCACAGCAGAAAACAAACTGACCCCCTGTGATGCAGCTCATCCCTCCATCTACCCTCTCTGCTTCCCTCTGGGACTCGAGTCACATGACTTGGACTCGAGTCCCAGTTTTAATCCCTTGAGACTTGACCTGATGCATGAAGAGAAGTCTTGACTTGACTTGACTTGGGTTCTGGTGACTTGGGACTTGACTCTGACTTGTACTCTGATGACTTGAAAAGGTTTCTAAAGTCTTGACTTGAGATCTTGTGTTTGTGTAAATGACTTAGATTGAAAGTGATGAGATTTGTTCCAGCAGACGACTGAATTTAAATTCTGTTTTCTGAATTTGTATGGAATGATTGAATTTATTGAAGTTGAAACTGATTATAGAAATCAAACTCATGATGCTCTTACCAAGTTTTTATCCTATTAAAACCATATTGCATTGAAAAGTCCTAGATATTTAGTTTTCTTTAAGATATTAAATTGATACTGGACTCTTGATTTGTTCTGACTTGACTTGCTGTTCTACATTTAGACTTGAGACTTGACATTAATGACATGGACTTGACTTGGTCTTGACCTGTTGTTCTACATTTAGACTTGGGACTTGACTTGGGACTCGAGCAAATCAGGTTGCTTTCATAGCCACTCCCCCTCTCTCCCTCTCCTCTCTCTCTCTCTGTTTCAGTCTGTGTCTCTCTCTCTCTCTCTCCTTCAAGGTCATGCATACTCATGAGACACCATCTGCCTGTCTGAACACACACACACACACACACACACACGCGCACACACACATGCACACACACCTTGGTCATTCCTCATTGGTGACATTGCGTGGTGTGTGTGTGTGTGCACTTACATGTACACACACACACACACATGCACACACACCTTGGTCATTCCTCATTGGTGACATTGCGTGGCGTGTGTGTGTGTGCACTTACATGTACACACACACACACACGGTGAAATCAACACCCTGTCATCCTCCTCCAGTCCTTCTGTTTCATTAAGACCAAACCAGACTAACGAGGGTTAACGAGCAGCTTCCGGCGTGTCCCACACACACACACACACACACACACACACACACACACACACACACACATTCATTTAACCATCTTATTCTGTCCTATACTATACACTGAAACACCTCTACATGTATCTCTGCTAAGTTTCTTTTTAGTGCCTGTTAAGCACTTTGCATTTTGTAACTTTTTAAATACAATAAACTAGAATTTATAACTTCCTCCTCTCCTCTCCTCTCTCCTTGTCTCCTCTCCTCTCTCCTCTCCTCTTCTCCTTGTCTCCTCTCCTCTCTCCTTGTCTCCTCTCCTCTCTCCTCTCTCCTCTCCTCTCCTTGTCTCCTCTCCTCTCTCCTCTCCTCTTCTCCTTGTCTCCTCTCCTCTCTCCTTGTCTCCTCTCCTCTCTCCTTGTCTCCTCTCCTCTCTCCTCTCTCCTCTCCTCTCCTTGTCTCCTCCTCTCCTCTCCTCCATGGTGGGACACACAAACACACAAACTGCCCTCCAATTATAGCAGTGGGATAAATATAATGCTTTACGAATAAGTTGATTTATTATTATTTTTTAGATTTGATTTTTCTATGCTTTTTGCAAGTAATATTTTTAGTTCCTTTATAAATTTCTATATACATAAAGTTACTTATTATTATATGATATACACCTTCCAGTTGAACTTCCTCTGAACTCGGTGAAAAACTCAGTGACTTGTGACCTGGAGGTCGGTGGTTCGAACCCGCCCCCCCCCCGGTAAATGTGAAGCAGGAAAAAAATACACACACACACACACACACACATACACACATACACACATACACACACACACACACACACATACACACACACAGAGGTTTGTTTTACACTCTTCTCATATTTCTCTCCCAGATCGTGGTGTGTGTGTGTGTGTGTGTGTGTGTGTGTGTGTGTGCGTGTGTCATCAGATCTGTATGGTGATAAGGCCACCATAGGCCTGCATGACACACCTCCCCTACACAAGTGCTAAAGACACACACACACACACACACACACACACACACACACACACACAGCGATGGAAAAAAAAAGGGAGAGAAAATTGCAGCTAACAAGCCTGAAATTTCAGCTCATAAAACTCGAAACGCAAATAAGAAGTGACTCTCTGCTTTGTATAAACACACACACACACACACACACTCTCTCTCTCTCTCTCTCTCTCTCACACACACACACACACACACACACACACACACTGTACGAGAGATAAGCGCTCTTTGTCTCCGTACAGAGGAGTGTAACAGAGACGGGTATTATCTCTGCAGCACACCAAAACAAAGAGACACTCATGTGACGTGTGTGTGTGTGTGTGTGTGTGTGTGTGTGTGTGTGTGTGTGTGTGTGTGTAGCATCTGGCCTGTGTGAACGATGTGTGCTGGGAATTCATGATGGAAAGCGATCCAGCGACAGAGAGACACAGAGGGAGAACAGAGCGTCTCTCTCTCTCTCTCTCTCTCTTTCATCATCACACACACATCTTGACCCACATTCCCGCTCCCCGAACCCCCAAACCAGTTACACACACACCCCTCCCTCCCCACCCCGCCAGTCACTTCCTCTGCCCTCCTGGGTGTCTCCAAGTGCATTGTGGGTAGTCCAGAGGAGGAGGAAGACACTTCAAAAGGGCAAGCGGGGGAGAGAGAGAGAGAGAGAGAGACGGCAGACGACGAGGCCTAATTACCAGGCTAATAATCACACACACACACACACACACACACACACTTACATACAGCGGTGCAGACACACACACACACACACACACACACGATCACTGGCAGTTGAAAACCACCCACACAGTCGCAGTGTGTTGAGTGAAATCTGACTCAGAGTCAGTTTGGTTTTGTGTCTGAACACAAAATAAACTGAACTCATTATACTTCCAACACTAAGAAACACAGAGAAATAAAGATGTGAACTGGAACCGAAAAATGGTTCTTCAGAGAGACCATTTCTTCCATGTCTGGTTCCACAAAGAACCAGAGATGGAAGGGGGGAAACTATGGAACAGTCTTCCTCCTGATATCAGGTGGTCCGGCTCACTGATCATTCTTAAAAAAAAAAACGTCTTAAGACTTATTTTTAGTCTCTTGCTTCCAGCGGCTCTTGAAGCTGCTATTTTGGCTGCTGTTTTTTGTGCCGTTTGTTTGTTTGTTTGTTTGTCAGCAGGATTACGGAAAAACTACTGGCCCGATTTTCATGAAACTCGGTGTAAAGGTGTAGCATGGGCCAAGGAAGAACCCATTCAATTTTGGAGCGGATCCGGATCCGACTCACGAACAAGTAAGCAAACGAACCTTGGCGGAGGTCTGCGTGCCCTTCTAGTTATTAGTAAAGTGTTCTGAAATATGTGTCTGGTTTTCTGTTTTTGTCGATGTGATATGTGATCTTATGCTTTTACTTTAGTTTTTATTGTGAAGCACTTTGTAACCTTGGTTTTAAAAGGTGCTATATGTAGATACAGTAAAGTAGGGTAAAGTGAAGAACCCAAAGAACCACACACGGTTCTAAGGAGCCTAGGCAAGACGTCTGATACTCCTTAGTTGGAAGAAAGTTATGCCACCATCTCACAGCGCTGGGTGGAGGAGGTAATGTCCCATCTTAAACTTGAACAGCTTAAACACACACTGCCCGAGGCTCCACCCAGAAGTATTATAAGGTCTGGCAGTTTCCAGAAACGGTTCCTGGTCTGAAAGGTTCTCTGTGGAACCAGAAGTATGGCGTCACTCTGAGGCCACATCCACACTAAAACGATCTCCGTCCACACGAGCGTTTCAGAAATAATCTCAGCCCATACTAACACGCCTGAAAACACATATCACATGA
>NW_027283414.1:72500-95000 GCF_046629955.1 Centroberyx affinis | reverse complement strand
TGTGTGTGTGTGTGTGTGTGTGTGTGTGTGTGAAGAAGTTGTTTACAGTGTGTTTACTGCCAGGGAAAGTGACTTTATGGGTGAACTGAACCCCTGTTTGTGTTAATATGAGACCTTTGACTTTGTGTGTGTGAGAGAGTGTGAGAGAGAGAGAGAGAGAGAGAGAGAGAGAGAGAGAGAGAGAGAGAGGGAGAGAGATGATAGATATTAAGAGAGAGGGGGAGAGAGAGAGAGAGACAGAGATAAAGAGGAGAGGGAGAGAGAGAGACAGAGAGGAAGAGAAAGAGAGGGAGAGAGACAGAGAGAAAGAGAAAGAGAGGGAAAGAGAGAGACAGAGAGAGAGGGAAAGAGACAGAGAGAGGGAGAGAGAGACACAGATGGATAGATATGAAGAGTGAGAGAGAGAGAGAGAGAGAGAGAGTGAAGGACAGAGCTGATAGAAATTAAGAGAGAGAGAGGAGAGAGAGAGAGAGAGAGAGAGAGAGAGAGAGAGAGAGAGAGAGAGAGAGAGAGACTGTATCAGTCGGCTACATGTTGGCTGCATTTCTCTCAGTATCTTATCTCTGCTCAAACACTGAAGCCTCTCTGTTTTAAAGCTAATGAGGTTTTCATTACTGTACTTTCTCCTGCAGTAGCTGTCTGTTACCCTCCAATCAATCAATCAATCTGATTATTGACAGCTTTCTGAAGTAAATCTAAAAGCACAGAGTCTCCTCTGCTTTCCCTGTAGCCAACGTTTCTAACTCTGCTGCTTTATTCAGCGAGTGACGGCAGCAGCAGGACTGTTTGTCACTGACAGACCAACACTATTTGCTGCCACATAAGTGCAATGCATTATGGTCATTGTAGTTCTCCGACACGCTTTCAGAGCTTGACAGCATTTCAGTAACAATCAGAAACATTTCCCTATATATAAATGTGTGTTTAGCTCTAACTCAACAGTGATCCATCCTATATCCAGTAAACTAAACTGTGTTTTACATTTCTGGTTTGTTTGGAATCAACAGAAGAAGAAGAACTGGGTAGTTAGCATGAGCAGCGATAGCCGCCATCGACAGAAAATCCAAGCTCCGCCCCCACACTGTTTGATTGACAGGTGATCTGTGGGAAGAGCAGAGCAGAAACACCACAGAGATGATGGAGACTGAATAAAAAAAGCGAGGATGCCGGCCGAGGATTAGCACTTTAAACGCAGCAGGTTCTTTTGTCACAGCTCAGGTGTTTGGAACGTATCGATACCGGATCAATAAAGCATTAAATCAATAAAACATTATTATTATTATTATCATTATAACGAGAGCTGGAGTGCAGAGTGAGCTGCAGAGAGGCAGGCAGATGGTGAGAGTGGTGTAGGACGAGATGTACAGAACAACAGAGAATGTCAACTACCAGCCCACAGGACTGGGCACCAATACTGAACCACGTGACTGTGTGTGTGTGTGTGTGTGTGTGTGTGTGTGTGTGTGTGTGTGTGTGTGTGTGTGTGTTCTTGTATCTCTATCCTTGTAAGAAGCAGTGTGAGGTTTAGACCTTCAGACTGAGGACAGTTTTTCCATGCGAGATCATTTTGGTCCGGTTCAGGTAAAGTTAAGGGTTAAAGTTAAGGTGAATTTAAGGTCGTTTTCATATTAGGTACGATTGCTTCGTACCGAGCCTGAGTACAACTGCTAGAGCTGCAACGATTAATCGATTAGTTGTCAACCATTAAATTAATCGCTAAATATTTTGATAATCGATTTGAGTAATTTTTTAAGAAAAATCAGTCAAAATTCTCTGATTCCAGCTTCTTAAATGTGAATATTTTCTGGTTTCTTTCCTCCTCTATGACAGTAAACTGAATATCTTTGGGTTGTGGACAAAACAAGACATTTGAGGACGTCATCTTGGGCTTTGGGAAACACTGATCCACATTTTTCACCATTTTCTGACATTTTATAAACCAAATAATCGATTAATCGAGAAAATAATCGACAGATTAATCGACAATGAAAATAATCGATAGTTGCAGCCCTAACGATTGCCCCCCCTCTGCTCAGCTTTCACATTAGTAATGTTGTTCCGTACCCGAGTGCACTTACGTATCTACACACTCCGACACAGCAGGTGGCGGTATGCACCTAGTTGGTTTGCGATCCGCCAATAAACACGAAGAAGAAGAAGAAGCCGGTTCTGCTGTCCACTGCATCATACCACGGAAGTCTGTCTTTTCCGAGCTGCCAGACTTACACACCGCATCCCGCACTTTCTCATATTGCATTTTTGTGTGTAATGTCCAGTTGTGATTGTATTGTTTTGGTCTGCCCAAATTTCAAGTAAGCATTTTATTTATTTCTTCAGTAGACCGGAGAGATCCTGTCTCGGTCATTTTCGCGGTCACGTTTTTGAACGGGACGGTCGAATAGTTATGATGTCACGCTGTAAACAGGTGAATTTAAGGTTGTTTTCAGCTCTCTACAGCTAGAGATAGATAGATAGATAGAGAGATAGATAGATAGATAGATAGATAGATAGATAGACAGATAGATAGATAGATAGATAGATAGATAGATAGATAGATAGATAGATAGATAGATAGATAGATAGATAGATAGATAGATAGATAGATAGACAGACAGATAGATAGATAGATAGATAGATAGATAGATAGATAGATAGATAGATAGATAGATAGAGAGATAGATATAGATAGATAGAGAGATAGATAGATAGATAGATAGATAGAGAGAGACAAAGAGAGAGACAGAGATAGATAGATAGATAGACAGAGAGACAAAGAGAGAGACAGAGATAGATAGATAGATAGATAGATAGACAGAGAGAGAGACAAAGAGAGAGAGAGAGAGACAGAGATAGATAGATAGATAGATAGATAGATAGATAGACAGAGAGAGACAGTGAGACAGTGGGAGACAGAGAGAGATACATAGATAGAAAAATAGAGAGACAGAGAAAGAGACAGAGAGAGAGAGAGACAGAGAGAGAGACAGAGAGAGATAGATAGATAGAAAAATAGATAGAGACAGAGAGAGAGACAGAGAGAGAGAGAGAGAGAGTATGGCATTTTATTTCTTCAGTAGACCAGAGAGATCCTGTCTCGGTCATGTTTTGAACGGGACAGTTGAATAGTTATGACGTCACATTGTAAACAACAGTCCACTTCCTTGTTTTGGTGCAGTAGTTTTCACACCTGATGCGAACCGCACCCGAGTCCACATGAACCGTACCCGAGACCACCTTTTCAAGTGGACCCGGGTCCAGTACACAGTGTTCACACAAACGAACTGGACTCTGGGGTCAAGCGTACTCGGATCCGAGCCCGGGTCCCTGATGTGAAAGCGCCCTAAGGTTAGGACTTGGGTTTAGGGTTCAGAAGTCTCAACAGAGACAGAATAAAGTTCATAACTGTGGGGAGTAAGTTTGTCAGCAACAGCCAATCAGGTTTCCCCTCTTCCTTGTTTCCTCCCTGATGTGATCCAGCTTCAGCTCAGAACGGAGGAGAAGCTGATTCCAGCCGCTCAGAGCTTCAGCTCTCTGCAGCTTTTATCTGAGAGACGACAAGAAGAAACGTCTCAAAGAGGAAGCTTGGGGTTGATGGGAAATTCTGGGCCCAAATAAGGGATTGTGGCCCCGCCCCCTCTCAGTCTGAACATGAAAACAGATGAATAGATGTGTAAAATGATGTTAACGCCTTTAACTGCTTGACTGTTTTTTTTCTTTCAAGGCTTCCTCTATTCTGCCTTTCTTTATCAGCTGAGGAGTTTTGAAGCTGCAATGAAAACAGTAAAATATCTCTATCCAGACCAAGGTTATTATAGTTTTGCATTTTTCATTAGTTTTTATTTCGTTTTGACTTTTTGTTTTCAATTTCAGTTTAGTTTTAATTAGTTTTTAAAGCGGGTTTACTAGTTTAGTTCTTATTTTTTGAAAATGCTTAGTTTTAGTTTAGTTGTTATTAGTTTCAGTGTTCGTTTCAGTCTTTTTTGTAATATGGGGTATTTGTCGGGGGCGAGATTCAAAAAGGTAAAAAAAAATTGAAAAAAAAATTGGAAGATAGATTTCATATCTCTATAATTTTAGTTTATTTTAGTTAGTTTTGTACACACACAATACAGTTTCAGTTAGTTATCGTTTTTTTGTAAAGCCCCGTTTTTATTAACGAAAATGTTTTTTCACACCTAGTTTTTGTTATTTCGTTTGTTAATGATAATAACCTTGATCCAGACTTAGTTTACACTCCAGCATGTCATGGCTCTGTGAAGGGAACATAACGCAGCACACACACACACACACACACACACACACACACACACACACACACACACACACACACACACACACACACCACGGCTGTTCATTTAGATTTTTAAGAAAATTCAACATCACGTCAAAACATGTAATCACTTCATCGTATGTCATTTCTACTTTATATCTACATTATTTCACCGATTCTAAGAACAGAATGACTGGCAGAGTAGAGTAAGAGTAAGACAAGTGTGTGTGTGTGTGTGTGTGTGTGTGTGTGTGTGTGTGTGATGAATATTTCAGCGTCTCCAAAGAGTGTAAGAAGACACCGCTGCTGTTTACAGTGAGTGTTTACTGCCAGGGAAAGTGACTTTATGAATGAACTGAATCCCTGTTTGTTTTAACACCCGACCTGTGTGTGTGTGTGTGTGTGTGTGTGTGTGTGTGTGTGTGTAATCCCTGTCTGCTGCTGCTCAGACAATGCCACCCGTTAATCTCCAGATTAGGAGCCAATCTCAGCAAACAAACCCCCCCCCCCCACCTGGCAAAGCATGATGGGACGGGTTACCCAGGGGGCAACGGGGCAGGGTGTGATGCCAAGAGACAGAGAGATACAAAGACTGTGTGTGAGGAGAAAGAAAGTGTGTGTGTGTGTGAGTGAGTGAGAGAGAGAGTGAACAAAGACGAATCTATTGAATTTGCCTAACCTCTTTTTCTCTAACACACACACACACACACACACACACACACACACACACACACACAGCTCTCCTACGAGACCAAACATCCACTGTGACACCCAACACATTCATACAAGCTGACATCACACACACACACACACACACACACACAAACACAAAATAGACTGGCTTTGTTTTACTGTACAAAGACACACACACACACAGAAGTGATAGACACACACACACACACACATAGAAGTGTTTGATGAGGTGTGACCTAAATTCACTTTTTAGAGCAGCGGGAAGGAGGCTGTGTGTGTGTGTGTGAGTGTGTGAGTGTGTGTGTGTGTGTGTGTGTGTGTGTCTGTGTAAACCTCCAACCAATATAAACTACAGCAGAGAGAGAGAGGGAGAGAGAGAGAGAGAGAGAGAGAGAGGGAGAGAGAGAGGGAGAGAGAGAGAGAGAGGGAGAGAGAGAGAAAGGGGGGGGAGAGGGAGAGAGAGAGAGAGAGGGAGAGAGAGAGAAAGGGGGGGGAGAGGGGAGAGAGAGAGAGAGAGAGGGAGAGAGAGAGAGAGAGGGAGAGAGAGAGAGAGAGAGGGAGAGAGAGAGAGAGGGAGAGAGAGAGAAAGGGGGGAGAGAGAGAGAGAGAGGGAGAGAGAGAGAGGGGGGGAGAGGGGGGAAGGAGGAGGGGAGGAGAGGAGAGAGATGAGAGAGACTATGAACACACACTGAGCTCACCCCTCTTCCACATTCCTTGCATGGCTGACATAACTTCCATCATCAGTGTTTCTGAGTTCATATGACTGATTGTGTGTGTGTGTGTGTGTGTGTGTGTGTGTGTGTGTGTGAGAGTGGTGTGAGTGTGTGTGTGTGTGTGTGTGTGTGTGTGTGTGTGTGTGTGTTGCATAGTGCTGCTCTAGAAATTACAAATGCATCCATCAAATAGTTTTTACTCCCCAAGCTTCCAACCTGTGGAGCTGACGTGCACACACACACACACACACACACACACACACACACACACACATCATGTCTTTGTTTGGCCATATATGAGACACCACAGGTAAAAATGGTAAAAATTTTGGCTGATTTGGTCACTTTTGAAATATTACAATATTTTGCATCTATTAGGCTCCTACTGGAGTGTCATAAAATATGCAAAATAACCATTAAAACAATTGTAAATAGTTAATTCATGTGGCTTTATACCAGCTTTGCAAATCAATTTATGAATTCAGGAATTAAGACTATTCATTCGTACACCAAGCACAAAATCGGATGAAAAACAAAAAACATTAAAGTGATAATCTGCGATATTATTGGGCTTATGGAGAGCTTCAGGTGATGTCACCTCCCTCCGGCGGCCATCTTGGAGGTCCTCAGCTCTGTGAACAGCTGACTGTGTTTCTGTCTCAACAGAATTGAACAGACGGTTAATTTTTGTCTGTTTCTGACTGAACTGATTTCATCACTGATCCATATGATTGATTTAGTGTTTAGATAATGTCAGCTTGTTAGCTAGCTAACCATAGCATCTGGTCAGCTAACCATCACTGTCTTGTTGTTAACACATCTGATTAGCACACTAGCTAACGTATCTAGTAGCAGCTAGCGTTAGCGTGTTCACATTAACATCAGTGTGTTTGCTGGCTAGTTAGCTAGCTAACAGTTTGTTCAGGTTAACTGAGCTGACTCTTCTCAAGCTACAACTCTTCATGTTTTGGAGTAGAGACTAGGGCTAAAGACAAGACAGTTTACTGTGTCACAGTAACCTACATTTGGAAACAAATCCACCTTATCACACTATTCACTTTTACTGAGAACGTTACTGAATGGATCTACAGCCACACCACAACAAGCTGACTGCTTGCTACAGATTTACACTTTATTAAAGACCCTATAGACAACTTTTTTGCTTTAACTTATCATTATGAAGTAAATGTTGATTGCACAGTGTAATGAGTGTTTAGATTGGTTCCTATAAGCCTCGCTTTCACTATGCAAATCTGTCTGCCACTGGGTTCGATCTCCCGGGAGAATGAAGGCTCGACTTACGGCACAAAGGAAGTGCGTCATCCATTGCGCAACCAAAAAGAGGAATAGTATAGGTTTTCCCCGGTAGCTATCGGTAGCTATCCCCAGTAGCGGAAATGGCGGACGGTGGAACAACCAAAGTGACGGTGGAAACTCTACCGGGCAAGAGAGAAAGAAACCCGCTGACAGAGGAGGCAAAGAAGGTGAAGAGAAGGGGAGTGATAGAAATAGAGGTAAAATTCTTTCTACTGGATCATTGAGTAACACAACCTGCCTGCTTATTAATATTACCGGATGTTTTACTCTGGCTTTGTCATGGCACTGAGATCGGGGTTTCTAGTTCAAAAAGCCTGGACTGCAGTTTCCTCTTGCTGCCATTTGGCAAAGTTTTCTATCACCACTTTAAAAAGTAATCCAAAGTAATTTTCCCTGTTTGACTTGAAACTCTTGGATCGTTTTTAGAGCAGAGAAAATAAATCCAGAAACAGGAACCGCTTCAGGTCCCGCCCGCCTGTCCTGAACCAGTTTATTTAAACGGTGACAGAGTCCGCACTTAAGAGTAGTGATGTGAGAAATGGGACGCCGATGTGAGGCTGTGTGTGTGTGTGTGTGTGTGTGTGTGTGTGTGTGTGTGTGTGTGTGTGTGTGTGTGTGTGTGTGTGTATGTGTGTCCTCGCCCTACACCCAGGCTCCACTAATTATACTCATTATGAAGCCCTAGAATTAGCCAGGTCCTAAAAAAAAACGCATAATTACTAGTTAACCTGTGAAACGCCCCCTGGATTGGCAGGGAGACACTTCCCATCAGCCCCGGGACCGTTATTTCCTCTCCATCTGACGCTCTGGTGCGCTCTCCCTGTCTTTACGCTCTCTGTTCAGCCCGCCAGGCTCCTGTCTGCTCTTCAGGTTAAATAATAAATGAGACAGAGAGCATCAGACGTTCCTCACCAACGAAGAAGAGAGAGGGGGCGGAACACAGTTTCTGTAGCCCAAAAAAAGTCTGTCCTGCACACACACACACACACACACACACACACACACACACACACACACACACACACACACGGCCGGAAATATATATATACACACACACACACACCTGATCAATGAGACATTTCACAAGTCAGAGTTACATAAACAAGAGAGACAGAGAGAGAGAGAGAGAGAGGGAGAGAGACAGAGGGAGAGAGACAGAGAGAGAGAGAGAGGCAGAGAGAGAGAAAGAGAGAGGGAGAGAGACAGAGGGAGAGAGACAGAGAGAGAGAGAGAGGCAGAGAGAGAGATAGAGAGAGAGAGGGAGAGAGAGAGGGAGAGAAAGAGAAAGAAAGAAAGACAGAGAGAGAGACAGAGAGAGAAAGAGAGAGAGAAAGAAAGACAGAGATAGAGAGAGAGAGAAAGACAGAGAGAGAGAAAGAAAGACAGAGAGAGAGAGAGAGAGAGAGAGAGAGAGAGGGGGGGAGAGAAAGAAAGATAAAGAGAGAGGGGGAGAGAGAGGGAGAGAGAGAGAGAGAGAGAGGGAGAGAGAGAGAGGGGGCGAGTGAGCTGCTGGCCTGGTTGTCAATAGCAACAGTGTTTTGGAGGCTGATCATCAGTGAGAGCTGTCAGGTCTGACGCAAAGCATTGTGGGATATTCTTGTCTGTGGCGTGGGACAGAGAAGCACACACACACATGATCACTGCTACACTGTAACACACAGATTAATTATAGTCTGTCTCTTCTTCTGTGGTGTTCACACCAGTTCAGAACACATGAAGAAGAAACAGCTGAACATGAGCATCAGTCCAGAGGAACTGTGTCCGTCTCCTTCTACCCATAATCCCTTGCGTTTCGGGGCGGTTCTCTTGTTAGAGGACTGAGACTCTTGCTGGTCCTTATTTGGTGCCACCAGAGGTCAAAGGTCATCGTTCTCACCTGGACAAACCAGCTGAACTGGAGGAGGAGACACTGCAGAGCTCAGAGAAACCGATCAGAACATGATGCTGTTGAACGCAGCACACACACACCTTCTCCTCCTGTGTGTGTGTGTGTGTGTGTGTGTGTGTGTCAGACAGGAGGAGAGACAGATGGAGGAGAGGTGAACAGGTGCAGAGAGCAGGAGTCAACACATATGGGATTCTGGAGTAGTGATGTAACGGTATGAAGTTTCACAGTACAGTATCTACCAAAACACCAAGGTATACGCTATTTCACAGTAATTTAATTTTTTCCCCCTTTTAATTAATCGTACTACGGCCCATCGAAAAAAGTATTTTACTTTGAAGAAAAATATTGCTGTATTGAACTGAAACGTGTGTGTGTGTGTGTGTGTGTGTGTGTCTGTGTGTATTTAACTGAAACTCTCATGCATTAGCATTGTAACATTTACATAAAAATATTTAACGCATGGGTCCGCCCTGCAGTGCAACATCGGATCATTTATTTTGCATTAAAGACGGAAAATACACACAACAATCTTGTAATCTAGTGCGGTTTAATAATGTATATTCAATTACAAAGTCCACTGTTGCAATTCAGTGTTGTTAGCAACTTGAAGTGTGGTGTGTCATGTGTGTCATGTGTTCCCCTGGCTGTCAGAGCAGAGCTGTGGACAGGAAACCTTCACTGTAGTGGTGTGTGGTGCTGTGTGTGTGTGTGCACACTGCTCGGGCTGCAACGGATCACTAAACTCACGGTTCAGACCGGATCACGGTTTGAGTCACGGATCGGATCATTTTTCAGATCAGTGTGTTTTTGTGTCTGATCTTAAGAGCTGCACTGAGGCAAATTCCTATCAACTCAATCAATAAATCATATAAAGAACTGAATTGAATTAATTTAAAAATGTGCTACTTTGGCCTCTCTCTGTCTGTAGTCTCCGCTCTGTAGTCTCGCTCAATGTCCCGCCCACAGCATCTGATTGGTTACACGTCTCGAGTGACAGCCTATCAGCACTGAAGGCTCTGCCACAGACAGACAGAGAGACTGAGCTGCTCTGAGCGGAGCTGTGTGAAGGGAGGAAGGAAGGCAGCATGTGTCTGAAGTTGTATTTCACACTGTGATGGTTAAACTTTGCAATTAATCTGCGGTTCACATGCGTTCTGAACCGTGGGGGGGGGGGGATCTGTACGGACCACAGATCAACTACGGTCCATTAGACCACTACACATTGCACAACATACATTTATTTATACCGTGGGCACAGTGTTACAGGGAAAGGCTCACGGTTCAGACCTGTGGTCACTTGATACCGCGGTGAACCTTCAAACAGTAAACCGTCACATCTCTGTTCTGGAGGCTGAGCTGTGTGGATTCTCTATTCAGTAATCAATGTCTTTCAGATTGACCGGTTTCAGGCGTCCTGCTGGCTCAGTATCCATGATGTCACCGGTTTGAATCCGACCCAGGATCTTTGTCACATGTCATCTCTCTCTCTCTCTCTCAGTCTTTTCTGTCTCTCTACTTTGAACCACCTACTTTAGGCAAAAAAATGGCAAAAACATAATCCAAAAAAAAAACGAGAAATTGACAATTTTCATGCCAAAAAAAAAAAGTTAAAAAAATGACAGGAATTGAGTGGTTGCCTGATAAGAAATTTACCAGTTTGGAAAATAAAGTTATGTAAATGTAAAAGAGAGGAAATCCCTCTAGTTTCAGGTTCCCACAACAACAACAACAACAAAAAAAAAACAATAAAAAAGGAGAAATGCTTCACATTCATCACAGCTGGAATTCTCCTTCAATAAAAAGCCGACATCAGCTCTATGTATCGGTCCCATGAGAGTGTGTGTGTGTGTGTGTGTGTGTGTGTGTGTGTGTGTGTGTGTGTGAGAACATACATGTACATGCTCTCAGCTCTCATGTTCCTGCGTTATGCGTCCTAATGCACAGAGAGATCAATATGAGTGCTGCGATACGGCCGAGAGACATCAGATATGAGAGAGAGAGAGAGAGAGAGAGAGAGAGAGAGAGAGAGAGAGAGACTGTGTGTGTGTGTGTGTGTGTGTGTGTGGGGGGGGGGGGGGGTATGCAGGGGTCAGTGTAATTAGTTTGTCCTGAGGGAGGGGGGGACAGGAGGGGGGGGGGGGTATCACCCTCACAACCAACAGCCTGGATCTCAATGTGGGTCAATACAGCCGCAAGCTACTGGGAGAACACACACACACACACACACACACACACACACACACACACACACACACACACACACAGACAGACACACACACACACACACACACACACACACACACACACGCACACACAGACAGACACACACACACGCACACACTCGACTGGCCTATCTTTCCAGAATCAAGGACAGAGGAAGGAGATCTGGATCTGCTCTGGTAGATCTACAGAAACCTGGACTGACTGGACTGGACTGGAGCTTCAGATCTACTCAGATGATTTATTTATTCATCAGACCGGAAATAAGAGCAGAAGCTGATCTGTGCCTTTATTCCACCACAGAAGAAGACAGAATCTGATCTGAGCCTTTATTCCACCACAGAAGAAGACAGAATCTGATCTGAGCCTTTAGTCCACCACAGAAGAAGACAGAGGGTTTTTACTGTCTCTCCAACACATTTTATTTAAAAAACAGACAAAATGAGTTTTGTCTGACATCACACCTGACGTTACCGTTCAGTTCAGTGGGATTAATGTTATTTTGATTATTTAACATGGGATTTTTGCATATGTGAGTCATATTGTGATGTATATCTATCGAACAAAATCCCCAAACTGCTTTGAGCCACATGGCTCAGCTCTGTCACCGATCACCTCCCTGTCATCTCAGAGTGAAAGAGTCTCCGTTTTCAGTTTTATTCAAATCACAACCAGGCTGAACTGGAGGCTGACGCTGCGTTCAAGACATGTCTAACAGTATTTACCGTAAATACGAGCTTCCGCACCATGAACCCACCTGAACGCACAACAAACCCACCTGAACGCACCATGAACCCCCCTGAACGCACCGTGAGCCCACCTGAACGCACCGTGAGCCCACCTGAACGCACCATGAGCCCCCCTGAACGCACCACGAGCCCACCTGAACGCACCGTGAGCCCACCTGAACGCACCGTGAGCCCACCTGAACGCACCATGAGCCTCCCTGAACGCACCACAAACCCACCTGACCGCACCATAAAGCCACCTGAACGCACCACGAACACACCTGAACACACCGTGAACACACCTGAACGCACCATGAGCCCACTTGAACGCACCGTGAACCCACCTGAACACACCATAAAGCCACCTGAACACACCGTGAACCCACCTGAACGCACCGTGAACCCACCTGACCGCACCATAAAGCCACCTGAACGCACCATGACATGAGCCCACCTGAACGCACTGTGAACCCACCCTGAACGCACCATGAACCCCCCTGAACGCACCATGAGCCCACCTGAACACACCATGAGCCCACCTGAACGCACTGTCAACCCACCTGAACGCAGCACGAACCCCCCTGAACACACCATGAGCCCACCTGAACGCACTGTGAACCCACCCTGAACACACCATGAGCCCACCTGAACACACAGTGAACCCCCCTGAATGCACCATGAGCCCACCTGAACGCACCATGAGCCCACCTGAACTCAGTTTACCGACATTTTCAATCAACAGAACAGAGCTTAGCCATCTTTACACAGCTGATATTAAATCATTAGGATGCAAATATATTAGTAATATATTAGTATGAGGATAGTGAGATTATAACAGATTGTTGTTTATGTGGGGATGTTTGGAGGTTTAGAGGTTACAGTTTATTTCCCACCACATCACTGGTTATCATATGATTTAGATCATATGATTTATTTTTAATTAGATCACAGGACAGCCATGCAAAAGCCACAACGATCCATACAGGATGCAAGATAATAAATCTAATCCTGTTGTCCCTATGTCTAATCCCATGTGAGGATATATTGATGAATATTTATAATATTCATAATTTTCCCATATGGTCTTACAGTGTGTCTATGGTGCTAAATAGTGAGTTTAAAGTGGCCTTATCATACTTCATTGTATTTTAATCTCCTATAGGTATCAATATACTATTCATATTGATATTCCTATAAGAACTTACAGTGTCTCTATGGTATTCAATAGACATTTTTCTGATCTCCTATGGTTTTCCTATAATATTCCTATAGGGACTTGGAGTTTGACTGTGAAATCTGTATAGTATCCTTCTAAAATGTACTATAGGATTACTAATCTCCTATGGTATTCCTATAATATTTTTGTGAAATGTGTATAGCGTCCTTCTAAAAACGTATCACAGGGTTTCTGTCACTGGCTGCCGATACAGACTGCACACGTTTTGTAAACAAACCACCGTATTTTCACCCTAAATAACGGAATGACAAGCCTTGGGTTTAAACTGTAATCAAGGCACGGAGCGGGGCAGTCGTGGTTGTACGGGGGGAAAACGGAAGGCTGCTGTAAAATATGAAATATCGCCTGGCAGCACCGCTTCATCTGCCCGTTTCCTCTCCTCTCTGTTGTCATTTCACACCAGCGTCCACAGCGCAGCGGTACGGGCAGGCTTCGTCCTCGGCGGCCGGGCGCGGTGTAACGTCACGGGGTCCATTATCGGACACCAACGACTATCAACGAAAACACGTTTTGAGCCAATCTCACCTGAAAATGATGAATCCGTCGTTTCCAAGCCGACTCTCCGGAGCTGCCAGGCCGGATGCCCTCCTCCGCTCTGTCCGCCCACCTAAAGTTAGCCTAAAAAACACAGCTCCGTGTGTGTTTGGCTGGCTTTCCAAACGCTCCGAGGGGAAAAAAAAAAAATCCTCAAAAACACATAAAAATGACGATGAAGGACGGACGGCTGGAAACAAAATCCCCCAAACGCCGTTTCTCTGGCAGGGAGAGCAGTTTGTGAGGCTGGGAGAGGATCTGCTGTCGACAGATGAGACGGGAGGGGTGCGAGGCAGGCAAGCTAGCTCCTGTCAAGTCAGACAGCGTGGACAAGAACGGCACATCCGGTGACGACTTTCACAATAAAAGCATTGTTGATGAATAAGTGTTGTTTCCGGTCTCAAATTTAAAAGATAAAAGCCTATCGACGAAAATGAGTTGCATCCGGTAAGATTTGTCAAAATAAAAGCATTGTTGACGAACAGTACTGCTTTTTTAAGTAATACGAAGAACCATAGTGAAAATAAGGAATATATTTGAGGAGGAATCTGGTGGTTTTATAACCCCATAATTTATAATTTATATTTGAAACTGTGCAATACTGATTCTGGTAATAATTTTGTGCAATAATTCAACTGTGCAATAATTATTTAATTATTTGCATTGTTGTATATATTGTAGTATGATGCATATATTTGTACATAATTCTTATTTCTCTTTTTTCTATATTATTATTGTAATATATTGTAGTATAATGCACATATTTTACATATTTCTTATTTTCTTATTTCTATTTTTCTTATAATTTCTCTATGCTTACATATATATTTCTCTTCTAGAATGTGAGCAACTGCAACGTAACCCAATTTCCCCTCGGGGATCAATAAAGTATTTCTGATTCTGATAAACGAAATACATTGTGTTCTCACCCTAAATATCGTTTTGACTGTATATATTATAATCATAAGGCTATGCAAGATGTAAAAAATACTCAATCACAAAATATATATGAGACAACTTGAGAGGATGTTTGCTGCCGTGAAAAAGTCAATTTTTACCCACAGTTTATCCTAATGGCTATTATTAATACCTTAATTAATACGTAATTATTCTATTTTTTCCCCCAAAAAGTGACAAGTTGCATGCTTTTATTTTGAAAGTTACACATCTATACTTCCGGTCTCGCTCTGTCTAACTCTGGAGAGCTTGACTCAGCTGGTGGAGCGAGGAGGAAATGAACCGTTCAGACTCAACATTACAGCCACTGGGATCAATTACTGGTTGTGTGGCGCCTCCTGCTGGATCACAGCTGCATCACAGCTTATAGAATCTCACACCAAGATTATTATTAAGATATTGCTAATAAACATTATTGGTAAAATATTAAAGATTATTATTGAAATAGGCTAGCTCAAATATAGGTTATTATTATCTTAACCCCCCATAAAACACTATAATGTTCCTATAGAGACCCACAATGTTTGTGTTATACAATAGTGACCTTTAACATACTTTATGGTGTTTTTTTCTCCTTTGGTAGCCTATATCAGTGGTTCTCAATGTGGGGTCCGGGGACCACCAGTGATCCTTGAGGGGGTTCCAGAGGGTCCCCAGCAAACTGACGAATTGTTAAACTTCAGCATTATTTCATTTATAAGAAGTTAACACAATTGGAGAATGTAGAAGAATGACTGTATTGTTCATAGTATCTCTGTTATCTCTCTGCCTACAATACAGACAGTCATGGAGTTCTGGACAAAATCATATCTGACAATGAAAAGTATTTACTTGCTTCGTATCCTGTTCAGCCTTATTACAGGATTACTGCAGTTATTTTTCCATAAGGGAAGATATATTACACACAGGTACATGTCTGCCTTGGAATTAAGGAATTACTGACTTGTAATGTTATATTCTTAATATAGTATTAGTAGTATAGTATAGTAGTATAGTATAAAAAATATAGAGTTTCAGTGGTGGCTGTTATAAAAAGGAAAGAAAAGTAAAGAAGAGACGAGTAGACCTATTTTTTTCCCCCCCTATCATTGTTTTTGACTCAGTGAAGCTTGTTTGCATTGGAAGGTCATCATGTGTCAGTGTGTGTGTGTGTGTGTGTGTGTGTGTGTGTGTGTGTGTGTGTGTGTGTGTGTGTGTGTGTGTGTGTGTGTGTGTGTGTGTGTGTGTGTTGTCATGCTCTTTCCCCCAGTCAGCCTCCTGCCTGCCTGCCTGTCTGTTGTTACTCCTAACTGACTGGACGACAGACGGAAAAATGTCTCGAGCTGCGGACAGACTCCGGCTGCTGATCAATCACCTCGATCGATCCTCTGCTCTGCTTGTATCCTTCCGTGCTGGGTGGTTTTATACATTATGATTATTATTATTCTCCGGGTCGGTCCTGGATGTCGTAGCGGGGAGAGCGGATCCCCTGGGCGGGCTCGGCGCTCGGAGCGGCGGGCAGCCCGGCAGGCCAGGCCGGGGTCCCGGGCGGGGAGCGGGCCAGATGGAAAAACCTACACTTTATATATTATAATTGATAGCTTCTGTTTATTTTTATGAATGCTTTATGGATGAATCTGTTCGCTGCTCTCATCGGCTCGGCAGCTTCACCGTTATTTTGGGCGGAGGCCAGCCTGTGTTGTGGTTCTTCAGCTGCGGGCTGCAGGTGGAGACTGAACCTGAACCTGAACCTGCACAGTCAGATCTGATCGACCTGCAAGTTAACATCAGGATCAATGTGTTACTTTACTTTACGTTACTTTGTGATTATTTGCAGTTTAACGCGTCAGGTTTCAGTTCTTGTAATCTGTCATTAGTTACTTTTTAAGATTTGAACGTCGTTACTTTAACTTTTCTTTCATACTGGTTCATTTTCTTTCTTTTTTTTGTAGAAGTAGAAAAAAGTGAAAATCTCGCGACATTACATTTTGTAACCCTAATTAATGATTGGCAAGTTGGCGACCCACTTAGCAGCACAGGCCACTTTGATGTGGCATGTAATCACTGTTGTTACTTTTAATAGAGTTACTTTTAAGGTAAGTAACGAAGAAAAGTAACTATAGAATCACTTACCTGGATAAATAGTGATCTAGTGTTAAATGAACTGAAGGATAACCTCCATGCCACCACCAAGCCTTGATATTTGCCTTTTCCTTTGTTTTAAAGAAGATTTAACCATTGAACCACATCAACCTGAAGTAACCTGAACATTTACACCATAAAGATAATTCAATATTATCGTTTATCGTCTTTCAGTGGAATCATATGGTGATGATATGAAGATATTTTGATATCGTGACACACATTTCTGCAGTCTGAATTGATGATGACAAGCAAATTTTACTTAAAAACTCTGATAACATGAGGTATGGTGGGAATATTATTTGAATATTTCTGTTTTGTTTGACATCACACCTAACATCACCATTCGGTTCAATGAGATGAACATTAATTTGATTATTTAACGTGATTTTGCATACATGAACCATATCCTGATATATATTGATATCGAGAAAAATCCTTACGATTATCATGATATTGATTTCAACCATATCGCCCAGCCCTGATCTGAAGGCAGATACAGGAGTACAGACAGTCAGCTGAGTTTAGATGGGGTTGTTTCTGGTCTCAGGTCCACCAGTGTTTCCTCCTTGACTGGTTTCTCTCAGCAAGCTTCACCGACTTCTGGTCTGAGCGTCAGCAGCTGTCAGCCACACACTCTGAGGTGAGAACACACACTTTTATTTTTTATGTTATTCATGTTATTCCACCATCATTTCACTATAACTTCACTACAGTTTCACTATACTGTCACCGTAACTTCACTGTCATGCTGTAACCTGTCTGTCTGTCACCAGCTGCTGCCTCAGGCTGCAGATTCTCTGACTCGGCGTTAAACAAACTTTGTTTTCCCGTCACCTCTGACTCGTTTCACCACGCTGCCTTCAGGTGCAGCTCGTAATCTGCTGCACTTCCTGCTCTGATTCCTGATTGATTGTTTTTGGTCAAAACTTAAAGGATAAGGCCGGTGTTTTTTAAGGCTTAGCGTAACGTCAACATTTGATGACTTTGCTAACAAGTCTCATCCATGTATCCTGGTCCCAGTGCAGCCATGTCCCAGCAGCCATAGAACTCCATTGTATTAAAAAACGATGGAAAACCCGTCACAGAGCCATGCTGCTGGGTAAATCCGACGTGACTTGAACAGATTCACTGAAAATCTGCCTCCTAGTGGTGATTACAGGTAGGACATGTAGGAACTTTTTTGTAGTTTCCGATATTTCCCAGCTGAACGATACTCACAAATAATCATATTGTGATTATTTTTCTGAATATTACAATTGCGATATCAGCTGCAACACAGCATAGAGACACAGATTTTAGTTTAGTTTCGAGTTTTCAGCCAATAAGAAACAGAGGTTTTCAGTCTCTTGCAGCAGGTTTCCATCCAGTCAAACAAACAACAGCTGCACTAAATCATGCAGTTTTTTTTGTGGTTTTTTGTGTTTTTTTGTGTTTTTTTGTGGGGTTTTTTAGATACACTTCTGACAGCGAGCTGCTGACCCCGGAGCAGCGGCTCTTCTACGAGGAAAATGGTTTCATCGTCATCAAGAAGCTTGTGGCCGACGACGACATCGACAGATTCAGGTGAGACAGAAACTCTTCAGTGAGATTAAACTTCATCTGACTGTGAAAACACCAGATATCACACAAAAACTGTAAGGAACTATAGAGATTTACTCAAGTACTGTACTTAAGTACAATTTAGAGGTACTTGTACTTTACTTGAGTATTTCCATTTCATGCTACTTTATACTTCTACTCCACTACATTTCAGAGGGAAATATTGTACTTTTTACTCCACTACCTTTATTTAACATCTTTAGTTACTAGTTACTTTGCAGATTTAGATTACTAATACAAATTATAAATCAACAAATAAATTATGATATATTTTTATAGGTTAAGCTACCCAGCAGTATATAAAGTAATTAAATTTGGCTCCACCTTTACCAGCTGCAACATTAAAGTGATGAACACATTAATGCATCAATAATTATAGTCCAATAACATGATATATATGATTCTGAAATGGGCCATTCTGCATAATGACTTTCACTTTTGCTACTTTAAGTATATTTTGATGCTAATACTTTTGTACTTTGACCTAAGTAAGATTTTGAATGCAGGACTTTTACTTGTAACAAAGTATTTTTACACTGTGGTATTTCTACTTTTACTTAAATCAAAGATCTGAATACTTCTTCCACCACTGACTATAGGGATATTATAGGAATATTATAGGAGATAAAAGTACCGTAAAGTATGAAAACGTCATTATTATAAACTCGCTATTGAGACTCACTGTATGTCCCTATGGAAATATTGAAGTAATAGAATAGGAGATAAAAAAAACATCATTAAATACATCTAATTTTCTATTTGCATCAAAATGAAACTTAATTAAAAAAATAGAAATTACTTAGTGAAACAATCAAGACCTTTAAAAAAGAAATTTTTAAGACTTTTAACGCCTTTAATTTGGATAATTTAAGACTTTTTCTGACTTTTTAAAGACCTGTGGATAGTTGGTGATGTCATCTGTGTGTGTGTGTGTGTGTGTGTGTGTGTGTGTGTGTGTGTGTGTGTGTGTGTGTGTGTCAGGAGGGCGTTTGAGCGGATCTGCCGTCGGGAGGTGCAGGTCCCGGGTCTGGTGGTCATGAGGGACGTGGTGATCGCCAAGTCCGAGTTCGTCCCGGACCAGAAGGCCGTCTCCAAGCTCCAGGACTTCCAGGAAGATCCAGAGCTGTTCCGCTACTGCGCCTTACCACAGGTACCACACACACACACACACACACACACACACACACACACACACACACACACATACACAGCCTTGACTCTTGGCTCTCCAAAGATGTACATTTCTTCCTTTCTTTTCTGAATCTGAATCTGAATCTAAATCTGAATCTTTGTAGGCTTAAAACTAATCTTTTGGAGACATATTTAAAGGTGTCATATGTAGCATTTTTAAACATTAATATATTCTTGTCAAATTAATTAAGATAGGTTGGCATAATGATCAAAAACAGACCTTTAAAAAATCATACACCATATCAAAAGACACAATAGAAAATCTACTTTGGTGCGTGAAATTTGTCTGCATTGAAAACAAGTAAAAATAGAAACATCTTGAAATGAAGTGTTGACTTATTTATTAGTTATTTATTAGTTATTTATTTATAACTAAAGTCTCAAAATAAATGTGGTGATGATTTATTGGTGTTAAAATGCTTCATGAGGCGTCTTTGACGTTCCCTCTCACCTGTTTATTCCTTCTCTACTCACTTCCACCTTTCTCCTTAGCTATTATTTTTAGTATTTCTTATCTTTGATTTCTTATATTGATATTTTTTAAACGTAAACTAAAACTCCATCGATTCAGTCTGGCTTTTATGTAGTGTTTTATAATTTTATGGTTTTAGTATTTATACTTATTTTATTTATTATCATTATTATTATTATTATTTTTTTTTATATATTTTCTTTTATCAACATTTCACTGTTGATCATTATTATTTATTTTATTCTATTTTATTTTATTAACATTTTACTGTTTTACTATAATAAATTTATTTTGTGTAGTATTTCATAATTTTATTTTTATTATTATTTGTATTGCTTGCTTTTATTATCTTAACCACCCATCTTTTATTGTTGTCTTATTCAGTTAACTTTTTGGGGTTTTTTTGTTGTTGTTTTGGTGCATTAGTCTCTAAATCCATTTTTAACATTCTACATTTTGTTAATCACTTGTAAAGCACTTTGAATTGCATTTGATTTGTTTGAAAGGTGCTATATAAATAAAGTTTGATTGATTGATTGATTGATTATCTTGGTATGCCATAGAATGTAAGACTGCTACAATAACTCCATATGTAAATGCCTAAAATGTAAAATATATGATATGTTAAACTGGTCCCTGTCTCTGTCAGATCCTGCAGTATGTGGAGTGTTTCACCGGACCGAACATCATGGCCATGCACACCATGCTGATCAACAAGCCTCCTGATGCAGGTACAGCGACTCGTTAACTCGTTAATCGACTTGTTAACTCGACTTGATGTTAAATTCAGTTTTCCCAGCATGAAAACGGTTCCCTGAAGGAGACACGACTGTAACCAGGCAGCAGAGTCTCAGTGCAGCAGCTCAGTGGCAGGCTGGGTGTTGTGGAGGGTGGAGGGTGGAGGATGAGTTTCACTTCAATGTCGGAGACTGGAGTTCAATTCCCAGCTTGTAAGAAGGAAACTGTCATTTTTAGCTGAAGTTTTTCCTAATTTAACCGACCAAAGCCTTTCACTGACCTGAACCAAGATGTTTTAGTCGACTAAACTGAACTGTTAGTCAACCATTAGCTGAAAATGTCGAGTCCGATTTGTGTTTTTGTCACAGAATTCAGTTCATGGTGGAGGAACGTCATTTTCACATAACTTTAAAGTTTATTTGCCATTTACACAAGAACACATGAGAAACATGGTAAAAAAAAAAAGGACAAAGACACATAAGAAACAAAATAAAAACATAAAACACATGCAGCAGTTTTTTTTTTTATTTACTTAACAAAAATAACAATACAACACAAAACCCACAGAAATGACAGAAAAAAAACATAAACATGTAGAGACATCAGAAAAGAGAAGAAAAATACTGTAAACATAACAAATGTAAAACAAAGTATATTAACCAGACAGAATGGTAAAAAATGTTTAGAAGTCTGTTTGTGTCCAAATTCATCTTCACAGACAGCAAATCATATTTCAGAGTTCGAGCTCATTTCACGACTTTTTATGCGATCATGTTGGTTTCAAGACTCTCCAGCCCTCTCTCTCCACCTACTGGCATTTTCACAGAGGTGGTAGAAGTACACAGATTCCCTACTCAAGTAAAAGTGCAAATACTCATTTAAAAAATAAACTCTGATAGAAGTTGAAGTACCGTTTCAAATCTTCAGATCCTTTACTCAAGTCAAAGTATAAAAGTACTTGGACTTAAATTTACTTAAAGTATAAAAGTAAAAGTCGTTCTCTAAAAAAGTCATTTCTAATGTTCTAAACTGGTTTTCTGTTGAGCGTTCCTCTGAATCCCAGATGAGAAAGAGTCTGCAGCTCAGATCAGGAACCTGAACCCTAGCAGCTGAATTCACTAACGTTGCTTCTCTCTCTTGTTGCTTCTCTCTCTTGTTGCTTCTCTCTTCTTCGTGTTGCTTCTCTCTCTCTCCCTTTCCCTAATTTTTGGTGTCGCTTTGCTGAACAAGCAGCCGATCACATCTGGCTCTTGATCAGCTGTTTCCGGGATGGAAGCCGTCTGATGCTGAAAATATTTTTTTTTTTAGAAAATCAGTTGATTTCCCGAGAGTAACAAGTCTGTTTTGAAAGTGTAGTGAGTAGAAAGTACAGATTTTTCTTTTGAAATGTAGTGAGTAAAAGTAAAAAGTCTTCAGTGAAAGAAAAACTTGAGTAAAGTACAGATACTTGAAAATCTTACTTAAGTACAGTAATGAAGTATTTTTACTTTGTTACATCCCACCTCTGCATTGTGACCTGCTCAGAGATGGAGGATCTGATCAGTGTGGTGAACTTGTTTCTCGTCCGGTCAGCTGGAGCGTCAGACCTCCTGGACTTTGCCCAAACTGTTTCTCTGAACCGGAGCAGAGGGGAGATTTGATCAGAGAAGCGGGTTTATCTCTGCCACCGAGTCTCAAGTCTTTTAGTTGGAGTCTTCTTATCACAGTACAGCTATAAAGGTTCATCCACCTGCTGTTACTGTGGGAAAGGTCATGAGAGAACGCTTACTCACTGAAACGCTTGAATTGTCTCTTCAGACTCGAGTCACAGTGTGAATCC
>NW_027283414.1:0-70000 GCF_046629955.1 Centroberyx affinis | reverse complement strand
ACATTATGCTGCTATTAATGCTTTTATTTATTTGTTTTATTTTAACTACACCGAGAGAAGCCACGCGAAATTTCATTGTACCTGAGTATAATGACAACAAAGATCATTCTTCTTCTAATAATAATAATAATAATACTAATAAACAACTTTATTTATACAGCACTTTTCAAAATAAAAGTTACAAAGTGCTTTGCAGTGGAAAGAAAAGAAAATAAATAAATAAAACACAAGTTACAAAACATAGAGTAACATCAGAATCATATATACAAGAAAACAGAGACGATAAAAACAGGCTGCATACCAAGAAATGTATAAATGTAAATATATATGTAAATATATATATATTGAAATATTCTTAGTCCAATTAAGTCTTTACTCCTGCCTTACTGTGGTAATCAAAAATTCCTGTTTACCTGGTCGTGTCTTATTCTCTTACAAGGATTAAAGGTGTGTGTGTAAACAAAGTCATTGATAACATCCTATCAAATCCTACTCTGTTTATCTCTCTTTCTGTGTGTGTGTGTGTGTGTGTGTGTGTGTGTGTGTATGTGTGTGTGTGTGTGTGTGTGTGTGTGTGTGTTGTGTGTGTGTGTGTGTGTGTGTGTGTGTGTGTGTGTGTGTGCAGGCCATCTCCTGCCACTACGCCAGCTCTGACTGTTATTACATCGATGTGAAGGGAACCTCACAGGAAAACATCGAGCAGGAGGTGAAGGAGATCGCCGCCAAGAAGTACGGACTGGACGACTCCATCACCTTCAAGGTCAGTTCAGCTTTACGTTTATATTCATATTCATATTTCTAATAATGCAGCATTATAACTGCCATCGTTATGTAGCGGGCTGGGGGAGCTCAACCCAAAAACTAAAGATGAATGAGGTGCAGAAGGCTTGAAAACTGCAATACAGGTTTCTCCAGGCCGATACCAACAGATATTTTAGGATAAAATAAGCTGCTGATAGCTGATATTCAATATTTTTAAATTTGACCATTTTCATGGAAAATAATTCCAAAAAAATTCAAAGTTTTCAGTGTTTTCCCCTCAGAATGTTCTTCTCACCAAGGTGGAAAAGCCTCTGAAATATTTAGAGCAGTGGTTCTCAACGTGGGGTCCGGGGACCACCAGGGGGTCCTTGAGGGGGTTCCAGGGGGTCCCCAGCAAACTGATGAATTGTTAAACTTCAGAATTATTTCAATTACAAGAAGTTAGAGAATGTAGAAGAAAGACTGTTCTGATCATAGTTTCTCTGTTATCTCTCTACCTACAATACAGATAGTCATGGAGTTCTGGACAAAATCAGATCTGACAATAAAAATATTCTCAGATTTGGGTCTGAGAGACAAAATCTCATCAAATGGGGGTCAATTTCCCTAATGTTTATTAAATTAGAGGTCCTTGATATGAAAAAGGTTGAGAATCACTGATTTAGAGCATCGTGGGACACTAAAACTCTCAAAATGTGGATTCCCATAGACAACCACTGTAGTATTGATCAGTTCTACGATAAATATGTAATCAATCAGACTGCATCATATCAGCGCTGGACGACACTGGCTGGACCACATCTGACTTTTAAATAAAAGGCCAATATCAGTACATATATATACTGTATATATTCTGTGGCAATCAACACCACAGAAGAAGAAGAAGAAGAAGAAGCTGGCTAACTGCTGCTACTCTGTTAACCTGTACACACACACACACACACACACACACACACACATTTACGCACACAAAAACACATGCTCACAAATGCACAAAGCATGGAAACACACAGATAGACACACACACACACACACACAAGGCCAATATCGGCCCCATGTATCGCAGACTGAGATATCAGTTTAACTCTACTTGTTTCCCAAATGATTGGTTCTGGGGAAAAATGAGGTTCGATGTAGTGAATGAAGTGTGTGTGGAGGAAAAATGACTTTGACTACTGCAGAATAAAACTTCACTTCATTGATTTTGAGTTTGTTTTTGGTGAACTGACCCTTTAACTGTGTTCTGCTGCAGGACACCTGGGCTGTGAGAGGACGCCTGGTGCAGGGAGAGAGAACCTCACTGTGAAGGAAACACCTCACTACCAACACACACACACACACACACACACACACACACACACACACACACACACTTACCTCAGCACCTGCCAATGAGCTGTGAACAGATCGACATAGTGACAGGATGAGATGCAGCAGGTTCACACTACTCCACTTTTACTTTTAGCAAAAAGCCACTTCCTTGAAAGGTTATTATCGTTAACGAAAACTAACGAAATAACGAAAACTAGGTGTGAAAAAACATTTTCGTTAACTGAAATAAAAATAAAAACGAGGCTTTACAAAAAGACTAACTAAAACTGTATTGTGTGTTTACAAAACTAACTAAAATAAACTAAAATTATAGAGAAAATGTCTTTAGTTTTCGTCTTTGTCAATTTATTTCATACATAAGCCTAGTATTTTGAATTTTTGAATCTCGCCCCTGACAAATACCCCATATTACAAAAAAAGACTAAAACTAACACTGACACTAATAAAAACTAAACTAAATCTAAGCATTTTCAAAAAATACAAACTAAACTGAACTAGCAAACCCGCTTTAAAAACTAATTAAAACTAAACTGAAATTGAAAACAAAAAGTCAAAACGAAATAAAAAATAAAAACTGATGAAAAATGCAAAACTATAATAACCTTGCTTCCTTGTTTACGTTAGAGTCTAGTCTTGTTTATTTATATCGCTCACACAGCATCATATACAGGACATATACATACATACACACTACATATACACATCTATGTCATATAGGCTATACTCTTTATATACATCATTAACTACATCACACTACACAAACACACATTTAGAGACTTCAGTCCACTGAGCTGCATGTGTCTGGACTGTGGAGAGGCTAAGATAAGAGATAAGATAAGATAAAAGATAAGATAAGATAAGATAAAAGATAAGATAAGATAAGATAAGATAAGACAAGATAAGATAAGATAAAATAAAATAAAATAAGATAGCACTTTATTGATCCCTTTGGGGAAATTCAGGTGTCACAGCAGATAATAAAAGAAATAGGTACTAAATAAAATAAAAGTAACGTAAAAGTAATATACAACAATAGAGTCAGTGGAAATAAATGTAAATAATAAATGCAAATAAATTCAGATTCGGTACGTAATATCTGTGTTTTTGGACGGAGTCGTTTTTAAAGTTGAAATGAAAAATTACTTTTATTACCTCGTCAGCTGATTCTGCATATCCTAACACAGTGGTTCTCAACGTGGGGTCCGGGGACCACCAGGGGTCCTTGAGGGGGATCCAGGGGGTCCCAAGCAAATTGATGAAATCTTCATCTTCAGCATTATTTCATTTACAAGAAGTTAACACAGTTAGAGAATGTAGAGGAATGACTGTTCTGATCATAGTTTCTCTGTTATATTCTCAGATTTGGGTTTGAGAGACAAAATCTCATCAAATGGGGGTCCGTGGCCCTAATGTGGACTGAATTTGGGGTCCTTGATATGAAAAAGGTTGAGAATCACTGTCCTAACATACACCTATTTTAACAATGAATGGCAAAAAATTTATACAATTTTTATCTTGTATTTTTATATCAAAATGCCCTTTTCCTTCCTGGAGGAGGGTGAGTTTTGTATTCTGAGGTCGGGGGGGGCGGAGAGATTTACCTTCAGCTCCGACGACCCGGGTTCACCTTCCAACTCATGACAACAAGTTTTCTACTGGGAGGGAATTTTTCATATTCAGAGGAAGGTTTCCTCATTTAACTTGTTCAATTCGTGTTACGGTCACATAATCAGAACGTAATCTTTAATTTCATGTAGTTTTGTGAGACTGTTGAGATGAAACTGTGATGCAGCAAGTGAAACATCAGAGGGAAGAGGATGGGAAAGACTGGCTGTGGATTTAGAGGCAAGTGGTGTTTTTGGAAAAGAAATCTAGGGAGAGAAGGATCTGAACGCTCCAGAAGCAGAGGTGGGGAGTCGAGTCACATGACTTGGACTCGAGTCACAGTTTGAATTGCTTGAGACTTGACTCTGACTTGGGTTCTGGTGACTTGGGACTTGACTCTGACTTGTACTCTGATGACTTGAAAAGGTTTCTAAAGTCTTGACTTGAGATCTTGTGTTTGTGTAAATGACTTAGATTGAAAGTGATGAGATTTGTTCCAGCAGACGACTGAATTTAAATTCTGTTTTCTGAATTTGTATGGAATGATTGAATTTATTGAAGTTGAAACTGATTATAGAAATCAAACTCATGATGCTCTTACCAAGTTTTTATCCTATTAAAACCATATTGCATTGAAAAGTCCTAGATATTTAGTTTTCTTTAAGATATTAAATTGATACTGGACTCTTGATTTGTTCTGACTTGACTTGCTGTTCTACATTTAGACTTGAGACTTGACATTAATGACTTGAGACTTGACTTGGTGATCTACATTTAGACTTGGGACTTGACATTAATGACTTGAGACTCGACTTGCTGTTCTACATTTAGACTTGAGACTTGACTTTAATAACATGGACTTGACTTGATAATCTACATTTAGACTTGGGACTTGACTTGAGACTTGTGCCTCAAGACTTGAGACTGACTCGGGACTCGAGCAAAGCTGACTTGACTCACACCTCTGTCAGTAGGTAATGAACTGACAATCTCATCTCTAACAGTCAGTTCTGTGAATGAAGTCTGTCAGAAAGTTAGCGGTGAATGTAGAGCTGAGTACAGGGTTTGTTTTTTTGTTTTTGTTTTGAGTAATTTTTGCTACCATGTTGATTATGAACTTATGGTTATCTCTGTTAGCGTTAATTAACTCTGAGACATAGAAGGCCGCACATTTGTAATTCTTTAATGTGGAATTAATGTGTTAATGTTATTTTTTTAGTGCTAAAATTTAACAAATGCCTTGACTGCTGAAGCATCTGAATTGCCTTACTATAAATGTATCTACATGTAAATGAGTTGTTTTTGTTTTAATGGTTCTGTGATTAGCAGATTTGTTGTTTTTGTTGTTTTCAATGATCTTTCTATGATGAATCTGATGTAATACGATTAATAATAAACTCAGAACTGACTACTATGATAACAAGGAGCCTTTCTTTTGATTACTTCCCAAGTTTCTATTGTTAAAACACACACACACACAGGTCACCAAAACTCTGTCCAATAAACAAGATGCTTGTGAGTCATGTGACAAACAAACAAAGTCAACTTTTCCACTCTGGTTCAGACCAAAGAAAATGAACAGTCAGTGTGATCGCAGCCTAAGAATGACTCGAGTCACATGACTTGGACTCAAGTCACAATTTTAAATAGCTTGAGACTTGACCTGATGCATGAAGAGAAGACTTGAGACTTGACTTGACTTGGGTTCTGGTGACTTGGGACTTGACTCTGACTTGTACTCTGATGACTTGAAAAGGTTTCTAAAGTCTTGACTTGAGATCTTGTGTTTGTGTAAATGACTTAGATTGAAAGTGATGAGATTTGTTCCAGCAGACGACTGAATTTAAATTCTGTTTTCTGAATTTGTATGGAATGATTGAATTTATTGAAGTTGAAACTGATTATAGAAATCAAACTCATGATGCTCTTACCAAGTTTTTATCCTATTAAAACCATATTGCATTGAAAAGTCCTAGATATTTAGTTTTCTTTAAGATATTAAATTGATACTGGACTCTTGATTTGTTCTGACTTGACTTGCTGTTCTACATTTAGACTTGAGACTTGACATTAATGACATGGACTTGACATGGACTTGATTTGGTAATCTACATTTAGACTTGAGACTTGACAGAAATGTTGACTCGGCTTTCTCCCTGACCAGACGCTCTCTGCTTTGCTCCTTGCCAGCTTATCTATTTTCAGCCATATTTTCCTGTTTTTTCCTGTTTTTCACCGCTGACCAACTATTTTTAAGTATTTTTCTTTCTGTTGCTGTTCTTTTTTATCTTTTATTTATTTATTTTTTATTGTTACTGTGGGAAAATGCCGACGGTTAAAGTCAGTGACTCTTCCTCCTGCTCTGACTGTGCCGGCTGCCTTCGGTTATCACAGCAAATTACTGAACTGGAAGGAAGGATTCTTACTCTTTACCAAATCAGCCAGGATGAGCAGCTCATTGACACGCTGTTTGAGTCTTCAGCCCGCATTCCTCATGTAAAAACATCTGGTAAAAGTACAGACTCCAACAATACGACCCATACTACGGACCTAGCTGACACTCTCCCCTGGGTTGACCCAACTGCAAATGAACACGCTGCAAATGGACCAGCCGTGGAGGCATCCCCTCCGCCACTCGCTACAGACACCATCTCCGAGCCGCAAGGTGGACTGGCCCCGGAGGCATCCCCACAGCTACTCGCCACAGATATGGGCTATTGGCACAGCAAGGGTGCTAGACCAAAAGTCTCTACTCCTGGTGAGCTGTGGTCGGACGTTGTCCGCTGTAGGGGCAGCGGAGGAAACAACAACAAAAACAAGAGGAAACCCCAATACTCTCCCCAATACACTCCCCGGCCAGGACTGCAACTGGAGAACAGGTACAAAATACTCAGTGAGCCGGATCCAGTGACTGCTAATGCTAATGACGGCACTTCCATGATGCAGCCCAGTACTAGCCGCAGAGCTAATGCTAATGCTAATGCCAGCACTGGTCCCAGTGCTAACAGTAATGCTACCCCCAGGCACTCAACACCACCGGCTACCTCCAGGCGGAAAATGCGGCCTGCTAATCAACATGCTAGGCCGAGGGCCAGAAGAAATGTTGCTAATTCCTCAGCTGATAAGTCAGACACTATTCTGATTGGGGACTCTATAACCAAGCATGTAAGAATGGCAAAGACTGAAAATCTAACTATGGATGACACATCTGTCAGAGAGCTAACAGGGCTGTTGCCAGTCATCCTCTCTACACATCCAAGTAACATGAGGATTATTATTCACACTGGATCTTTTGACATTCTGCGAGGGAAAACTGGCTCTGAGATCCTGAAAAAAGACTTTTGCCTGCTACTGGAGAAGCTGAGTGACTGTCAATCGCAACATGTATTCATTTCAGGCCCCATTCCAACCCTGAGGAAAGGAATCGAATCCTTCAGCAGACTCCTTGCCCTGAATACATGGCTGACATCGGCGTGCCTCACCCATGGGATAAAGTTTATTGACAATTTCAATATCTTTTGGAACTGTAAAGACCGCTTTATGCCTGATGGGATTCATCCGAACAGCACCGGTTCCAGATTACTCGGCGCCAATCTACGTCATGCTCTTGGGATGCTACACCAAAACAAGAATGCACAGATAACCACGAAGGACAAGGACTGCACACACAGGCAGACAGCCTGTACCTCTCCCCCCTCACCTGACCCTCGGCTTCACATCACCCAAGGCATTCAGAGGAGGTCTCTGTCCCAATCAGGGATCCAACGCCCCCCCTCCCCCCGTCCACCACACTCACCAATCAAGGAGTTAGTCAAAGCTGCCACGCTGAAGCTCAGCCAAATTGACTCTCCAGCATCCACTCCCTCCCCTGTCTCTCCTCTTAGGTTCACAAGCCAGATGGAGGACTTGGTGAAGTCTGGGATCAAAATGATCCCACTCACCCCCAGCTTGGCCAGGTCACGGGTATTGCCATCACCTATATGCCGCCCACCAACGCCCCCCCGGCGCATCTGTCCCCCCCCCAACGCCCCCCCCGGCGCACCGCTATCAGTGTCGGCAGCAACTAGGACACACTGGGCCTCTGCTGTTCAAGAACTGTTATTCATAAATTATCTGATAGCAAGCTGAGGTCCTGGGAGAGAACAACCTTCCCAAATACAATAGCCACAGTGTCAAGACAAAGATTACATAAGCGGGTCACAGTAAAATCTTCCAATCCTACAAATTTGATTCACATTCCCTGTAAGCCAAGTATCTCAGGCCCTGCTCCAACAAACCTAAAATTAGCCCTATTTAAAGGGTAACTTCGGTATTTTTCAACCTGGACCCTATTTTCCCAACTGCGGGTGTCTAAGAAACTAATGGGGACAACAATTTTTGAAATTGGTCCAGTATTGAGCGAGATCGCTTCAGCCGGCAGCCGCGAAACGGGCTGCAGTGTAATCCGACGGGGCAAATGCGCACCGTCAATGTACGTCCACTAAAAGAGCTTGTTTTTGCCACTGACTGGCTCAGATTGTTATTATAAGAGTCTGACACAATATGGAAAGGACCCTATACAGAAATGAAACGTACTTCCTTACCTTTAGCTTGATCCCGTCTGTGTGTAACCAAGTCTCGCCCAAGTCCCGCGAGAGCTTAGTTGTTGCAGGAAGTCACCTGTGGAAACGTGAGTGAGAGTTGGAGAGAGGACTGCCACCGGGAGGAGTTTGTTGTGTTGGAGTACAGAGATCGTAGCTCAGTGTTATCTTAAAGATTTTCTAAGTCATGGCTGAATATTTACCTGATTTCGACAACCTGGAAGAGGCCTTTGAATTCGATGGCGGCCCGTATTTATTTGAGCCAGAGTATACGGATGAAGAGCTCCTACTCATTGAAGAGCTACTATCATCATTCATTGCCAGTAAGTATCTCTATGATAGCCTATCTGCTAATGTATAGGATATACAAATGTAGGCATAAAAGTGGTCTTATAGGTCGTATAATAGATAAGCATAAATATGAAATTTTTACACCACGCACACACACTTTGGCAACAATATTACACAGATCATTTCAGCTTGTTGATATCACTTATTGTATTATTATGAATGTCAACTGCTGAAAAGGGGAAATTAATCTATATACATATTTTATAATCAATCATGACTCAGTTGATATTTTACACATACTACTGGCTAGCTCCGCCAAGGAGGTTATGTTATCGGTGCCGTTTGTTTGTTTGTCTGTCAGCAGGATTACGGAAAAAATACTGGCCCGATTTTCATGAAACTTGGTGGAAGGGTGTAGCATGGGCCAAGGAAGAACCCATTAAATTTTGGAGCGGATCTGGATCCGACTCACGAACAAACAATAATAGCATGAACCTTGGCGGAGGTCTGCGCTCTCCGAGTGCCTTTCTAGTTTAGTGATTGTTTTTGCCGTGTGTACTGATGCCAGGACAACACAATAACTTTAGCTAATAACATTACCTCCACTCTGTCTGCAGCAGGTCTCTCCACTCTCGGGACAGCATTTTTCTTTAGGAAAAAGTGCTTTGGGATAGGATTTCGTCTCCTCTTTGGCTGGCTGTAGTCATCCCGGTCAAAATGGTCACTGCAGACCCGATGGTCTGCAAGGCGCAGCGTATGGACAGGAGTGTTGGCATCCATTTGTAGCACAACTAGCCACAACTTCAGCGGGTCACTATCCAACAAAGGCAGTCTGTGAAAGCTGCGCGAAGTGTTGCGCGACATTTTGTTGGCACAATTCGGAAATGCGCAAACACGAACCATTGTTTTTTTGTTTTTTTTTTGTTTTTTAGATCTTTTAGATAACGCCAAGCTACGATCTCTGTACTCCAACACAACAAACTCCTCCCGGTGGCACTCCTCTCTCCAACTCTCACTCACGTTTCCACAGGTGACTTCCTGCAACAACTAAGCTCTCGCGGGACTTGGGCGAGACTTGGTTACACACAGACGGGATCAAGCTAAAGGTAAGGAAGTATGTTGCATTTCTGTATAGGGTCCTTTCCATACTGTGTCAGACACTTATAATAACAATCTGAGCCAGTCAGTGGCAAAAACAAGCACTTTTAGTGGACGTACATTGACGGTGCGCATTTGCCCCGTCGGATTACCTTGCAGCCCGTTTCGCGGCTGCCGGCTGAAGCGATCTCGCTCAATACTGGACCAATTTCAAAAATTGTTGTCCCCATTAGTTTCTTAGACACCCGCAGTTGGGAAAATAGGGTCCAGGTTGAAAAATACCGAAGTTACCCTTTAATATCAGGTCCCTGTGTAACAAGTCACTTTTAATCAATGATTTTATAACCTCTTACAAGCTTGATTTTATGTTTTTAACAGAGATCTGGCTGGACACCAAGAATGGGAATGCTATCCTTATTGAATCCACCCCACCAAATTTCATATTTGAGTTTGAAGCACGACAGAACAAAAAAGGAGGGGGTGTTTGTGCCTTTTTTAGGGATAGGTTCCTTTGTAAGAAGTTATCATTTGGAGAATTCTCATCCTTTGAATATGTGTCGTTTAAAATGGAAATGAAATTCTCTCCATGTATTCTATATTTAGTTATATATAGGCCACCAAAATACTCCCCACATTTCCTTGATGATTTTACTGAGATGCTTTCAATTATCTGCACTGAATTTGACTGTGTAGTCATTACGGGTGATTTTAATGTACACATAGATAATGTCAGTGACAAAAATGCCAAAGAACTTTCAGCCATACTTGACACGTTTGATCTGTCTCAACATGTGAAAGGGCCGACCCATACTAGAGGACACACTCTAGATCTGGTTATTACTAAGGGTGTTAACATTTCAAATGTCACTGTGCTTGATGTTGCTCTATCAGATAATTTCTGTGTATCCTTTGATCTGTCTATTACACCAAAAATCAACATTAGATCTGAAACTGTTAAAAAAAGGTACATTAATGAGAATACCACAACACTTTTTATGGAAGCCTTCAAATCTGAAACTGCCCCAGCTTCAAATCATGTTGATGATCTACTGAATGCCTTCAATTCTAAAATTTCAAATGTAATTGATGCAATTGCTCCTGCTAAGGTTAAAATGATTGCTAATAAGCAAAAGGCACCATGGAGAAACACTCCTTCTATAAGGGCACAGAAAAGGGAGTGCCGGAAAGCAGAGCGAAAATGGCGTAAATCAAGCCTCCAGATTCACTTTGAAATCTATAAAGAAAAATTACATATTTACAGTCTGAACTTGAAAAGTGCTAGGCAATCATTTTTCGCTGAGATCATCAACAAGAACTGTAACAATTCACACATCTTATTTGCTACCGTTGACAGGTTAACTAACCCTCCAGTTCCAATATCCCCAGAACTAGTTTCTACCAGCAAATGAAGTGAGTTTGCATCCTTTTTTAATGACAAGATTCAAGGCATCAGACATGCGATTAACTCCTCAATGCCAAACAAAAAAGCATCATCACTGCAGTCTCCCAGATGTAACATGGTAGGTATGACACAATTTAATCCCATTGACGATAAAACACTTGAAGAAACTGTGTCAAATCTCAAATCATCCACCTGTTGCCTTGATGTTTTACCCACTAGCTTCCTTAAAACAGTTTTGAGCAGCCTGGCAAAAGAACTAATACTTGTAGTTAACAATTCTCTCCAATCTGCCATTTTTCCAAAGGCTTTGAAAACTGCAGTTGGCACGGCAACGGCACTTGCTGCTAAATGTGTTTTAGGTAAAGTTATTGAAAAAGTTGTTCACCAACAACTTAGTAACTTTTTAATGCTGAACAATTGCTTCGATAACTTTCAATCAGGATTTCGGCCCCATCACAGCACTGAGACTGCACTCATAAAGGTACTAAATGACATTCGCCTGAACAATGACTCAGGTAAAGTCTCTGTTTTAGTACTGTTGGATCTTAGTGCTGCCTTTGACACTGTGGACCATACAATTCTATTACAAAGATTAGAAAACTGGGTGGGACTCTCTGGAACTGTCCTGAAGTGGTTCAAGTCATATCTTCATGACAGAAAGTACTTTGTCTCCATTGGAAACCGTGTGTCCGAGCAGATGGCCATGACCTGCGGGGTTCCACAGGGGTCCATTTTGGGACCTCTCCTGTTCAATCTCTATATGCTTCCGTTAGGCCAAATCCTACAAAATAATAAAGTAGCCTACCATAATTATGCAGATGACACGCAAATCTACATATCACTTTCACCAGGTGACTATGGACCTGTTGAAACTCTGTGTCACTGCGTCGAACAAATCAATGACTGGATGCGGCAAAATGTTCTCCAACTAAACGGAGATAAGACCGAGATAATTGTCTTTGGAGCACAGAAAGAAAGACAGAATGTCTGCTCTCACCTTGACTCCCTGTCCCTCATAACTAAGAGTCAAGCCAGAAATCTTGGCGTTATCCTGGACTCAGATTTAAATTTCAATAGCCACATCAAATCGGTAACTTCGTCAGCTTACTACCATCTAAAAAATATTGCAAGAGTCAGAGGACTAATGTCCAAACAAGACTTAGAAAGGCTTACCCACGCCTTTATTTCCAGTAGATTGGATTACTGCAATGGTCTGTTCACAGGGCTTTCAAAAAAAGCTCTTCGGCAACTCCAACTTATTCAGAACGCCGCTGCCAGGGTCCTGACCAAAACTAAGAAATACGACCACATTACACCAGTTCTAAAATCCTTACACTGGCTACCAGTCACTCAGAGAATTGATTTCAAAATCTTGCTGCTTGTCTACAAATCACTCTGTGGCTCTGGGCCCAAATACATCTCTGACATGCTTGTGCCATATGAACCTTCTAGGAACCTTAGGACATCTGGGGCTGGCCTACTGGCTGTCCCAAGAGTTAGAACAAAACACGGTGAAGCAGCGTTTTGTTATCATGCAACACAGACCTGGAATAACCTCCCAGATGATATTAGACAGGCCCCGACTCTGACCGCTTTTAAGTCAAAGCTAAAAACTTTCTTATTTTACATTGCCTACTCTACCCTGTAATGGCTAAAAACGTATCTTTTCAGCTCAGCTTTTAAATAACCTTAATTTTAACTCTTTCTGTTCAGGATCCCAACAGAGCTGACACGGGCAAGTACGAATTTTCATTCGTCTTGTCCAGGTAAAGCTTACTGCACAGTGAACACTATATGTGGGGGGGACAGAGCTTTACTCTGTATGATTCTCATCCATCTGTGGATGGTGAGGTTTTTGACCAAGAGGAGAATCTATGATTCTCGTCTGCCTTAGGCAGTGAGATCTGACGTAAATATCAGATCAAGAGTAGAATCAGGAAGGACAGGGGAAAAGAAAATTACAGAAAAACATATGGGTTCACTCACAATGTGCATCTAAAAGTGGAAGTATTTGCTGTATTTGTTGTGTTCTTTCATCTTTCTATCTCATTTGATTTGAACTGCACTAGTTTACTTTTAAGTCTTTTATCTTTTGTATCTCTTGTCTGTATTTTTGCACTTTTTACCTTTACTGTATTTTTATCACCCTGTAAAGCACTTTGAATTGCCCCAGTGTATGAAATGTGCTATACAAATAAAGCTGCCTTGCCTTGCCTTGCCTTGACTTGAGACTTGTGCCTCGAGACTTGAGACTGACTTGGGACTCGAGCAAAGTTGACTTGGTCCAGTTGGATCCTAGAGTAACTTTGTTAAACTCTCTCCAGACTGACTGACAGTCTGACAGATTCAGAGTCAGATTGAGTTTCTCTGAGAGTTTTTGTCTGTTTCCTGGCTGAAGCTCCTCGCTCCACGCTGGAACCCCCAAAAAAACACCTGATCCAGCAGAGCCCTGTGTGTGTGTGTGTGTGTGTGTGTGTGTGTGTGTGTGGGTGTGTGTGTGTGTGTGTGAACGGCGTCTTTGTTCAAACCCGTGGGGAGCCTCTCTGCTCTCAGCTCAGTGCAGGAACACAGGAAATCCGTCCACATGCAGTGAAAACACACAGTGGAGTTGGAATACAGAGACTCGTGGCAATCGACACCACAGAAGAAGAAGAAGGAGAAGCTGGTTAACTACTCTGCTAACCTGTATACACACACATTTACGCACACAAAAACACATGCTCACAAATGCAAACGCATGGAAACACACAAATAGACACACTAATGTACACTTATCACACATAAAGACACACACACCACACACACACAGGCACAAGCACTCACACACTCACACACACAAACATACACACAAATGCCCAAACAAAAAACACACAAACACACATACACAAGCACAGCCACATAAACACATAAATAAGCAGACATGCACAAACACACACATATTCAGTGGTGGAAAGTAACTAAGTACATTTACTCAAGTACTGTACTTAAGCACAATTTTGAGATACTTGTACTTTACTTGAGTATTTCCATTTGATGCTACTTTATACTTCCACTCCACTACATTTCAGAGGGAAATATTGTACTTTCTACTCCACTACATTTATTTGACAGCTTTAGTTACTTTTCAGATGGAGATTTGACACAATGGATAATATAACAAGCTTTTAAAATACAACACATTGTTAAAGATGAAACCAGTGGTTTCCAACCTTTTTGGCTTTTGACGTCTTACAAAAAGCAGTGTGTAGTCGGGTCACATTTCAGATGTCTATGAGTTGTTAACAGCTCCACCAAATAGTGATTTTTCCCTCTAAACCTCACATGGTTTCATTTCAATAAATGTTCAAATGATCCAATATTTCAGCAAAAATCAAAGATTAGAGAAAAAGTCCAAAAACTGAAAACAGATTTGTGTATCAGAACTTTGTTTTTTCTTCTTTCCTCTCCCATTAATCATCTCAGGACCCCTCAGATTTATCCGGTGACCCTTTGGAGGGGCCCGACCCCTAGGTTGGGAACCACTGGACTAAACTTGCTAACTGTATATAAAGTAGTTCAAACTAGCTCCACCTCCAGCAGCTACAACAGTAACATGCTGCTTACACACTGATGCTTCAGTATTAATAATCTAATGATGTCATATATAATAAAGTATCAGTCAGAGGGACCAAACCACTACTTTTACTTTAATACTTTAAATACTTTATACATTTTGCTGCTAATACTTATGTACTTTTACTTAAGTAGGATTTTTCATGGGACACAGGACTTTTACTTGTAATGTTGGAGTATTTTTACATTGCTGTATTGGTACTTTTACTTAAGTAAAGGATCAGAGTACTTCTTCCACCACTGCACATATGCACATATTTACTCATGCACACACACACAGACACACACACACACACACACACACACACACACACACACACACGCTCTCCCAGGTCTAACTGCAGGCACTTGCTGCTAAATGTTTCCCAGACTGCAGATCTCAGCTGCCAGTCGTCACTCTGCCCAGTTTCCTTCAGAGGAAACTGGATTCTCTTCCACAGCAGAAACTCTCAACATTTCTACTATACTGTCACACTGGATCACATGCTTTGAAGGAGAGAGACCAATTTCTCCACCCACAGGAGCAGGAGAGAGACCAGACGGCACTGCAGCAGAGAGACAGGTTTTCAGCAGGATCTTCTAAATCTAAAACGTTTCTGATAACCGATTGGCCGGTGGGAGAGACGTGTCCTCGTTCAGCTTCATGACCTCACATCCCTCATTATCCATCTGTGCATGTTTACAGTCTGAGGCAGGCCTGTGTGTGTGTGTGTGTGTGTGATTTTAACTAAATTTCGGTGAATGATGTCATCGCTCCGTTCCGGTATTTTCAAAATTATGCCCACTTGCCTCAGGGGGGTGCTGCAATGTTTGTTTACTTGTTTACTGATTGGACCACAGGGTGCCTGCACCATTCGTGGGGGACGACTTGTTTATGTATTTATTTATTATTTTTCTTTGTGCTGTGAGCTTTTAAATTGCGTTGTTTCTTTTTACTTTTATTCCATTGTTATTGTTTTATTTCTCATTTGTTTTGTTCCTGTAAAGCACTTTGTACCTTGTGTTAAGAGAGTGCTCTATCAATATTAAGTTTATTATTTATTATTTCTCTTTCTCTCCTTCAGTCCCTTCTTCTCTCTTTAATGAAGTTTTTTTTATGCTCGGTCGTCTCTGCCTGCTGGTGTGTTTATGTCTTTTTAAATGTGTTGCAGTAATGAGCGGCAGACAGACCGGCCTCTCTGTGTCTGCAGGTTACAGTATGTTCCACACCGCCTCTCTCGCCCTCCCTCTCTCTCTCTCTCTCTCCCTCTCCCTCCCTCTCTCTCTCTCTCTCTCTCCCTCCCTCCCTCCCTCTCTCTCTCTCTCTGTCTCTCTCTGAATCAGAAACAGGTCAGGAAGTCTTCATTAGGTTGACGAAGCTACTTGCCCAAAGCTGCCAAAGCCGCTTTCACCAGTTGCATGAAGCACGAGTTGCACTAATTCACCTCCATTTTTCACACATTCATCAAGTTTTCACCCTTATATCATGTTTTTTATGCGTATAATAATCCCTTAATAAATCTTTATTTTCATCCGCATCTCTACAACAGTGGCCAAAAAAATCATTTTGCTTAATAGGAAAGACCGAACAAAATTATCAATAAAACACTGGTACAACTTACTAACTGAACACTCAAATTTGGAGAAACTTACATTTACCATGAAAGATAATATCAACTATTACAACAACATCTGGTCCCCATTCTTGCAATTTATCCAGAGCTGATCCCTCCATAATTTTTTTATTTTTTATTTATTTATCTATTTTCTTTTCTTTCCCCTCAACAAATTCAATATCCTTCAACATGCCTGCTCAATACCCCTTATTACAATGACACCCCCTGTCCGTTGTCCTGTCTTGTCTTGTCTTAGGTTGTTTGCTTTGTAACTGCCCCTTATTGCATACAGTTCTGTAATTGTCAAACTACCATGTCCCATACTGTCCTGTACTTGTTTAATGTTTGTTTAATGTGTGCATAAATAAAAAAAATAAAAAAATTAAAAAATTAAAAAAAGGGAAAAAAAAATAAAAAAATCTTTATTTATATTTACTCTAATACAATTTACTCTTCTTGCAAAATACAAGAAATATCTGCTCGTCCCGTCCCCCATCCCGTTCTTCTACTTCTTTCAAAATCTTAGGTCTGTGTTCCGTTACCTTGGCAACTATGGAAGATTCATAGTGTATATATATAAGTGTGACTCTGACAAACGGCTTTGTGTTTGTTCATACTTTACTTTGGCGTTTGTCTCCGCTAACCTCAGGCAAATTCATGGTTCTTTGTCTTTGCAAAGACAATCTGTCGGTTAAGGAGGTGATTTCAACAAATCTATTCTGCTGAAGTCCCGCCCACAAAGGCTCCGATTGGCTCGATTGTTTCTCCGAGCGAGAACAAGCCGTTGACGAGGGAAACACCAGACTCTCTGTTACCCTTTTTCCACCAACATGGGACGGGTTCCGTTCTGGTTCGCGCACCTAATTTTGAACCGTTCGGAGCATTTCGACCAAAAATAAATTGGTTCGGAACCCGAAAAGTCGGTTCCCAGCTGGAACCAAAAAATAGCAGGTTTTCAAGTGCGAACCGTGACGACATCAGTGGGCGTAACAAAAGCTTGCAGGTAATCAATGCGTTCCGCCATCTTGCTACTACTGTTTACTTCTGGTGTGCATTGTGTAACGCCCTCTGTTGATGACACATCCTTGATTACAATGGTTCCGCTCAAAACTGGTGGAAACGCGGGCCGGTTCGCTAGATAGCACCAAGGTTCCAAGAATCCTGAACGGAACCGGTTCAAGAACCAGAGCTAATTTGGTGGAAAAGGGGTGAATGAGGAGTCTGGAACCAGGCTAGGTTCCTACGGTCAAAGCATCTCAAAGAACTGAGTGCGCGTTCTGTCACCATAGCAACAATCAGTCTCAGATGTTTGTTGCACCTTTCTAGCTAATTTCCTAAAAGTAGGAAAAATAAAACCTTAAGTGAAATCCTTTTGAATGTTTTGTGCCGTCGTCCACTAGATGTTGAAGCTGCACCAGGCAAGATTTTTCCGTCACAATACACTTATCAGCCAAAGAGAAGAGCGTCCCATCCCTACTGATTGAGACTCCCTGTTTAAATTCTAGTGCCAATATGAACACTGGTGGGGAATTCTCTCCACACGAGAAGTGATGAATCCAAACTTCAGAGATAGAAAACTGTCCAGACTGTCTCCTGAACAGCAGCAGAGAAAGCCGGACTCACCAGTGTTCAATCTCTGAACCCATCGTCTATCGGTCTGATGATGATTAGACTCTGGGGACTCTTAGATCTTCTCCTCTCTTGTCTCTTTGGTTTCCTTTGGTATAAAGCAGCGGTTCCCAAACTTTTTAGGCGACGCACCCCCTTCTACATCCTGACCGGGTTAATGCACCCCCGATCCCCCACACCTGCAAAAAAACAACAAAAACAAAACGCAACATATCCTATTTATAGCCACATTAAAGGCATCAAATTTAATCATGCACAAATAATCAGAACACACGGAACAAAATGTTCAAGAGATCTCAACAATTTGCTCTCACATTCAAATGAAACTGAAACTGCAACAAAGTTTCAATAAATTGCAACAAAGTTACGCACAAGCGTCACTTTTAAAGAGCGAAGAGGACGAGGACACACACAGGCTCAGAGGCAGAGAGGCCCATCATGAGAGAAGATTGGGGAAAATGCTGCCATATTTTCAGCCGCATTAAAGAAAAATTGCATCAAGTTTAAATTACAATTAACCACACATAACATAGCGGTTACGGAAATTAGAAGACCAGTAATTTGAATCAAATTGCAGTAAAGTTACGCACGATCCACCAAGTATGGAACAAAGAGAATGACACATGCATAGGCTCAGAAACAGATAACATGGACAAAAAGAGGATCCCACAAAGAAAATCCCACTTGAAAAAATTACAGTGTAATGGTGTAATTATTACACCATTACACCACCATTACATTTTTCCTCTCGCGCCCCCTAGAGGCAGCTCGAGCACTCTGGTATAAAGCATCACAGACAGTTTACTGACCTCACTGCACAGGATTTCTGGGTAGTGAAGTCCTCCAACTTCAAACAGTTACCTTCTGCTGCCATGTGGGGCCGCCATCGTGCGAAGTCACCTGATGCAGCTTTAAATACAGAAAATTGTCTGTTGTGTGGCTCTCTTCACTTGATATAGTGTGTTTGGACTTGGAAGCTCTTGATTGGAAAACCTCGGGAAGTCTCTGATAGGAAGATATTTAGTGGAAATGCATCTCATCTTCAATCTCATTTTGTTTCCAGAGTAAACAGAAATGTCTTTTTTTGACCTGATTTATTTTGTTTTTCAAAGTTGTGGTCTCTGTTTCTCTCTCTTCTTCTTCTTCTTCTTTTCTTTCACCTCACCCCTATCACTCCTCCTCCTCCTCCTTCTTCTTCTTCTCCCTTGGGCGATTGAAATTCCAGCTGGCCTCCCCCTCCTCCCTGAGAGACTCTCTTCCTCTCTCTCTCCTCCCATTCCCTCCCTCCCTCCCTCCCTCCCTCCCTCCCTCATCTCTCTCGCCTCTCTCGGTTCAGTTCAGTTCAGTTCATTTAGTGCAGTGCAGTGAAATCCAGCAGGGTTCTTGTTTTGCTCTCCAAGATGTCCTGGACCCGAGTCTTCGTCCTCGCTCTGCTCGCCACCCTCCTCATCCTCACCAGTGAGTACCTGAGCTGGGCTGGAGACTAGCATGGGGGTGTGATGGGTGGGTGGGGGTGGGGGGTTAAAGAAGGATGGGGTATCGGGTTATAAAGCCTCAGGTAATAAGGAGGAGGGCAGATTTGTGGTCATACAGCCTCAAGATGTGCCATTCTCCTTTTATATGGAAGATAATATCATGTCAGACATTGATAATATGGAAGTTTAAAGTTTTCTTGCTTATTGGCAAACATGACCTAAGACCTTTTCTGAAATTGGATCCACTGGTAAATTCAGCATTTATCTGACCAATCAAGCAGAATTAATTTCAGTATTTGAAAAAAACTGAAAATGTAAACTTGTATAACTGGTTGACCTGTTATTCCTTCAATCCTCTTCCACCAAAAGACACCATGGGGGTGGGGGGGCAGCAGATTGAAGAAGTTGATATATTAATTAAATAAATGCTGCTTGGTGGATCACATGTATGCCGAATTTACCAGTGGAACCTCATGACTGTGTAATGGTTTGAAGTTTTGTTTTCTGAGGTTTGTACGTTTGCAGATGAGCGAAGAAACATTTAACAGAGCTATTCTCTCCCATACAAAGAGAGAAACAGAAGCTGTATTCGCATGTGGCTAACGTTACCTGGGGGACATCCAGTGATTTGTAAAAATTGTGGAGATTGCAGTGATTTTAATCCTGTGCCAATCGGCCACAGCAGTAATTTGTAAAGTTAGAAATTCCAGCCCAGATATTGGCTTGCGAATTATTTTTCTTCTTCTGCCATGACAGCTGCAGGCAGCGGTGGAATCTATAGACGAAGGTTTTGGTTGCGTTTTTTGGCACAAACTTCAAATGCCATGAGAAATGTCTTGATTAAAGTCTTGTCCGGAAACGTCGCTAGGCAATAAAACACAGAGCAGAGGTGAATTTTGTATGGGTGATTTGATGGGGATCTGGATCCTTGTGGTGTGCATGGTCCATTTTGATGATTTGATCGCATTCTTGGGACAAACCTCAAGTTTTGCTTTGCTAAATCAAGAAGTAATGGACTGTAAAAGGTTTCGCGAAAGGCAGAAATTGTTGGGTAACTCATTAATACTATTTCTGTGCGAATACGGCTAAAGATAGAACGGCATGTACTGAGACAGCCAATCATCTCTCCTTTCCCACTTTAGTCTCCAGTGGGGCGGAGAGCGCTGCGGTCCGGGACGACGCCGACACCGACGCCAAAGCAGACGAGCCAAAAGGTGAGAGACTTGCCCGACGCCGTCTTAACGTTTCCTTCCCGAGACTTTTGCTCCGCATGTCCTCCTTATGTCTCCTTCACCCTCTGACCTCTGACCTCTAGGGGCGGCGCGGCGGGTCTTCATGCCCGAGTCGGACGCCTCCAACTTCTTCAAACGGCGCAGTCGTCGCTCGGTCCGATACCAGGCGGAGATCCAAGGTGGGTTTTGTTGGTCATCCTTGTGTCCGATTGGTCGTTTAACACTCGAGAGGCCGAGCCGAGGTCAGACTGTGCACGTTTTCACCCGTCTGCTTGTAGTAACGGATGGATTTAGCTGAAATTTGAGGAACTACGATGCTTCGTTCAAGTGCTGGCGGGAAAGTCCGACATCTGGGACTTCCAAGTCAGCTGCTGCATTCATGTGCTATCGTGTTAGAAAGCCAAACTTGGAAGACAAACGATAAACAAACATAAACCTTTACGGAGGCTGCAGGTTTGCAAGTTGGGGATTTGCATTGGGAGAGGTTTGAGCTCCTGGTTTTTATATTTTAGAATCTGAATATCTCAGCGTTCAAAATGTCGCTCCATGGTCTTTTCTTGGACCTTACTTTCTGGACAAACCGGCGCTCTTAGATTTTCAAAATAATGCAAGGAAAGAGTCTTTGTGATTTATGATTCGCTCCCTTCAACTGACGGCTTGTTGGCCTTCTCTTAGACCTCTAAAATACACAACAACAGTGAGGACACGTTCACGCGGTGTCTCTTCTAAAACAGACACAACATTTGCGGCATTTTTGGCCTCAGTGCAAAAACGATTTGTCCGTCTTAGAAGAAATACTGGGAGATCCAAGGAAGTGCTGTCTATCATCTCTGTGGCTACAGAGAGGTGTGTGTGTGTGTGTGTATGGTGGGGGGGGGGGGTGTTTTAAAGTGGTTGGTTTGGAGGTTGGAGGAGGATTGGAGGGTTATTTATGTTTATTTATGTTTGGTGTTATGTGCTGGCCGATGTGCCGTGCCTGTGTGGTTGATGTGGCCACAATGTGGAGAGTTTGAAATACAGCAGGGTTTGGCCTCCTGGAGAGGACTGGGGGTGCTGGAGTAAGTGTGTGAGTGTGTGTGTGTGTGGGAGTGTTGGTTTATTGGTTTGTAGTTGGATGATGAGGGCGATATGATTAGCTTGTGACTGAAAACTGTGAAAGTTCAGGAGAGGGAGAGAGAGAGAGAGAGAGAGCAGACTGGAAACTCAACCAGGTGTCCTACTATACAGGAGCAGCTCTTAAATCTAACTCCGACACACACACACACTCACACACACACACACACACACTCGAGCTGGAGGCTGCAGAAGGAGTCACAGGGTAGTATGGAGCAGGTTCTCCCTCTCTCTCTCAATTCAATTCAAGAAGTTTTCTCGGTACAATAAGCTCATTCTTCCACTGCCAAAGCATCAGCACCGGACGCAACTCCAACGCATCTCAAACCAAACGACCGAGCACATGGATGCAGGCGATCCTGCAAACACATGGCAGCATATCGAAAACTTTGTATCTCCAAAACTTTTCAGGAACTAAGAAAAACGGTTTTTTAGCTTGGCGAAAAGGCTTTTTTCATATTATCCAATGGGGTTTTGAAAGGGTTTCATAAGCCTAAGAGGTCAGATAATTTCCTTAACCCATAGAGCAACATCTGATCCTTCAGTTTATGTCAAGACATGAAAATCACCAAAATTGGAGTTATAACAACAGCGACATATTAGGTTGAAGATCTGCTTGGATCGGGTCAAGATGTATGCAAACAGGTGATCATTTTAGGACGGGTCTATCAATAAATTATATTACAATTAAAGGAGACACAGGTGAATTATTTTTCTTTTCAGAAGTGTGTGTGCATGGATTGCCAAGTCAAAAAAAAGCCAAGGCACTGAGTCTGCAGGTGTAAAAATTTAGGTAGGAAGGTAAAAAGGCATCAACCTGATCTAGTTTTCATTAGGGGAATTTTTTCACCTGCAACTATTTCCACTCATAACAGCATTTGTTGTCAAATTGTCTGTTTTCCAATGGAAAACAGGGGGGGGAAAAAGTCCCTCTGTCCCCTCCAGAGACGGGCTGTGGTTGGCTCCACCTCGCCCGCCCGTCACAGCACCAAACTGGGCCACGGCTCTGAACAAACAGGCCCACATTCCTGAAAAAAAAAAAAAAACTTCACTTAGAAAAAGGCTGTTTATGTCGCTTGCCAGCTCAGTCCGTGAGAACCTGAGGGGCAGCCGGGTGTGTGTGTGTGTGTGTGTGTGTGTGTGTGTGTGTGTTAGGGACTTTGAAGTTGTGACCCTGCCAGAGAAGTGATGCGCAGGTTGCAGGAAAATCCCTGCAGGAGCTGAGGCAGGAATGCAAGGACCAATTTACTCTTAAAGGAATATACTGAGTTTTGGGGAAATTATCCTGTTGCTCAACTTGCTTGTTAAATAAAGAGAACACAGACACCGAAATCATCCTCGTGTCCCCGGTAGATCGTTGGCTCTGATGCTTCATGCTAACACTAAAAGGTCATTCTTCTTACTTTGGATAATGCTAGTGGCCTACTATCACTCAACATAGTGTATGCTAAAGCGTTAGCATGGAGCTACTATCACTCAACATAGTTTATGCTAAAGCGTTAGCATGGAGCTACTATCACTCAACATAGTGTATGCTAAAGCGTTAGCATGGAGCATCTAGCAACAATCCATCAGGGAAACATAGATGATTTTGGTGTCTATGTTCTCATCATTTACTCTGTAAGTTGACCAACGGGACAATCTCCAACAACACTGCCGTATTCTTTTTAGAGATTAAGAAAAACACATGAGCGCTGTTTGGATCTGGTCAAAATAAAGACAAACAGGTGATGATTGGAGGTCGATCAATAAGCTAAATGACATGGATCGCCAATACAAAAAAGCCAAGGAACTCCGTCTCCAGGTACAGAAATAACCCTGATGAAGACCAGATCTGGTCAGCTATGTAGCTGCACTTTGCACTCCGGCGGCCCCAAGTGGCAGCGAGGATAACTGGTTGAATTTTGGAAAGTTTGAAAGCCTTCATTACCCAGAAACCATGTAAGATGATGTCAAGAAACCAGAATGTCATTAGGGCAAATAGGGTGACTCTGTCTAAATTAGCGGTGATGGAGACGCTCTTCTCTGTTGCAGCCCCCAGTTTGTGATTTAGACTGATAAGACAGGTGTATTTTTACATTAAAGTCTTAAAGCTTTAACTATGGAGCCACAGTTATAATGACTTTCTAGTTTTTGTACCTGCAGACAGAGGGCCTTGGCTTTTACAAGTGGGGATCCATGTAGACAGAACTGTCTCCACCTGTAATCTCATTTAAGAAAACCAAGACAGATGGCACAGAAGGGCAATACAAGGGCCTCTTTTATAGGCAACTACAGTTTTACATGTGAGGTGTGTGTGAATGTGTGTGAGGGAATGAGAGTTTCTCTGTGAGCCAAACCTGTTTCCCCACAGCTAAGCCCCAAATCACCGGCCTCTTTGGTAGGAAAATAAGTTTGCGGAGCGTCGGACGCGTGTGTCTGCCTTTACTCAACTTCTTGTGATGTAATCCCAGTTCTGATTCAGTACTTTACACCAGGGAACGAAAAGAAAAACACGGACAAGCTGGTAATGTCTAATGTACACAGTGGCTGGCCTGTACCTGCATGGGTGGGGGTGTTTGTTTTTGCACCCGGGAGGGGGGCAGGAGGGAGGCGGGAGGGGGCAGTTTGGATGGAGGAGCTGGGGAATCAGGGATGTAGTGAAGAGCAAACACACTTTACCCATGTTTATATTTGCAGGAGTTGTTTATCCAACTTTATCAAACTGCTGTTAAGTTATGATGAGGTCATAGTTTACCGGCCTCTTGTCTTACTATGGATCGGCCCCGGTCCGTCCGTCTGTCCACAATATCTCGGACGCTACTGATCAGATTTTGACAAAACTTTGGGGAATGATTCGTGTCATTGCTCCGTTACGCCGTTGTCAAAATCACACTGATTGACCACAGGGGGGCGCTACAATATCACACACAATACGCCGCTGATCGTATTTACACGAAACATAAAGGTCCCATATCATGTAGAACAGGATTCCCCTCTCCTCTGTGATGATAAAGGAGTTGGATGGTCTATCTAAACATGGTGAAAGTATCAAAACACACAGGCCCTCATTTACGAAACGAACGTACGACAGAAAACTGGGCGTACGGTCATTTCCACGCAAAGCTCGGCATTTATCAATTTGGACGTGAGCGGAGCTACGATCAAATCTCACGTCAAGTCTCAACTCGTGTAGCAAGTTCTCGAGTCAGCGTGGACTTGCGGTGCAGCAGAGTAAATCTGCTGAGTTGGAGAATTGTTATCAGACCATATATTCTGACTGGCATCGAAACATATTCATCACTTAAAAATATGTAGCCTATGGCAAAATATTCTATTTTGTAAAGTTCTACATCGACTATGTGTCATACAGCCTATCCCTAACATAAATAGGTATTTTCAAATTGTTTGCAATTAACGGGGTTATGGTGTAAGATTAATTTCTCTTTCATTTTGAGATGCTGCATTTTTCTTCCTTTGATGCCAATTTTCAGGCTGCCAAATAGAACTAATTGGTTCAGTTGGACTTCGGACGTTAGAGTTTCTATTTCAAGGTCGGAGAAGTTTCTCTTCTTGGACGTATTACGCATCTCCATGTCGTAAACTCTGGGGGCGAGGCCTCTAAACCCAGAATATTTAGGGGCGTGATATTTAAATGACGATTGTTTTCAGCCTCCACATTTATCAACGCCCGATCATTCTTACGCTGTGACTGGCGAGATACGAATGTTTCATGAATCGCTCATTATCATTTTTGTAAGAAATAATAGACTAACAAAGTGTTTTTTTCAAAGCGGTTGAGCGGTTGTCATTGTTTATTACCGGAGAGTTTTCCCTACCTGTAGCCGCCGGGCCGCGGAGTCTCACGTTTCACTCTGGAAACGGTTAGCCGATCGGAACGGAGGGGTCGTTAATATTAATGAGCCTTAAAGACACGGCGACAGAAACGGCCTGTTCTTGGTAAGGCTCAGAGAGATGCTGGAAAATGAACGTGGAGAAATGGATTGAGAGTGTTTTTGGTTCATGACACCACACACACAGCTTTGAATGGACAGAAAGACACTAAATAAAACTCTGGACAGTGAGAATATGGAGCTTTAAGGGAATGAAGCGTCTCATTGCTCCATTATGGAAAATTGCATCGATTGGCCTAAAGGGGGGCCGCTGCAAATGTTTGTTTACTTGTTGGATTTTGCCCAAACTTTGGGGAATGATGCATCTCACCACTCTGTTGTGATATTTTCCAAATTACACCGATCAACCCAAGGGGGGAGCCGTGTCATTTTGACAAAATTTGGGGAAATCATCTCACCGCTGCATTCCAGTGTTCAGAAAGACTCTGATCGGCTCAAGAGGGAACAACAGTTACAGCTCAAAACATGTTTACTGCCTTAGAGTTCATCCAACTTTAACATCTGACATCTTTAACACCTAAATTCATAACGTACATTATTATAACTGGTATTAAACTGCTGTTAAGTTATTTTATCTCTTCACACATCAAGTCTCAAGTAATTCAAATTGTGACTCGAGTCTCCACCTCTGCCCATTCCTTCTGTCCATCGGGTGGTTTGAATATCATGAGAGTGTGTATGAAGACCAGACACCCCTGAGGTCCTGAAAACACTCCTCTCTCTCTCTCTCTCTCTTCTCCTCTCTCTCCCTCTCTCTCTCTCTCTCTCTCCACAGCGGAGCAGAGGGTGAGGCTGTCAGCGGACGAGCGGAGGAGGGAGTACAACGAGGAGCAGAGGGACGAGTTCGAGAACTACGTGGAGGAGGAGCGTGACGGTAAGGCTCGCCGCCCCACGAGCCGCCGGGCCGCCTCGAGTCAAGGTGGCCATTTGCGGCCGACCACCGAGCCGACAATCTTCCCCGCGGTCGGCCGCTCGGCGTGACATAACTGCCGTTAACGACAGTTTCTAAACTAAGCGCTGAAACCAAAACCATACGACTGGGTTTTATATCTCGGATTCGCAGCTTTTCGGGGGGGTCAGAGAGCTGATACAGGATTATAAAAAAAAAAAACCCAAAAAACCTAATCTCTGTTTCTTCACCCGCAGAGCAAAACGAGCGGACGAGGGAGAAGAACGAGCAGTGGAGAGAGTTCCACTACGACGGCCAGTACCCTCGCTACTACTGGCACCACTGAGCATGCTCCGGAGCGTGGAGGGCGGGGCTACAGCGCCGGGCAGCCTATGATTGACAGCCCCACATCCACATCGTCAGCTTTCCTTCACGGCAAAAAAAAAAAAAAAAAAAAAAAAGATTCTTGGCGCTTTCAATAAACTCACCAACTATTTTTCCCCCCCTAGTTTATTCCTCAAGATAAAGCTTTTTGTATAAAATCGAAATAGTGCAATATATATTTCTCTCTGTCAAACTGTATTTAAAGTGCAGTTTTTCTAATGTATGCTGAGCTTTTTTTGCCTTTTCACATTAAAAGGAGGCTGTCTGTGTGTTAAGCTATATGCATGCTGCTTGCTCTTGCTGCCTTTAATCTGTACATACAAGCTCTGCAGTAATGTTCTCTTTATGGCCGGCCGGGGTACACCTGACACTATGAGACATGAGCAGCGATAGATCAACCTGTTATGTTAAGAATACACGTCCAGAGGGGGGGGTTAGCGCTGTCGCCTTTGTAAGAAAACTGACTCGATGTCACTTCTGTAACTCAAAACTACAAATAAAGACGAGTTTCCCCGTGCTGTGTCGTAACTCACTGCCTGGTATTTGGAGTATTTAGAGGAAGGGGAGAAAAGAGAAGACGAGGTGCGCTGGAGAAATCATCAGTCTGGAGGCTTTCCACATTCCAGAGTGGAAATATTAGACAAGAACTGGGCAGAGGAGAGATGGAGGAGGAGGAGGAGGAGGAGGAGAGGAGGAGAGGAGAGGAGAGGGGAAAAAGTGCAACAACAGGATAATGAGCAGAGAGAAAAACCCTCAAACGATGTGGCATGGCAGCCCGCGCTCGCTAATCACACAGCTTCTTTTTTTTCTCTCTCTGTCTTCATTCCTGCTGTTAAATAAGAAGTCCAAGGCCGTGTGGATTGGCTCAGAGGGAGAAGCCGCCACATCCAGAGTCTCCAGTGCAGCCGCCATCAGGCCGACACATGGAGCGTGTCAGAGTGAGTCCTGATGTGGCCGAGGGCTTCCACGGCCGGATTCACCAGTGTGTTCTCAAGATAGATCTTAAGAAGTGACATGTATAAGAGGAAATTTTAGGAAGTTCCTAAGAAGGCTCTTAAGTGCAATTCCTCAATATTTTCTTAGTAACAGTCCCATTTCTTACGAATTTCTTTCATTTTCCTACTTAAGAACTTCTCAAAATAGGGCCTGAATTAATTCTGGTTAATAAACTTTAGGCTTACTGCCATTGAGGCTAGGAGACAAGGCTAGGAGGCTAGGAGACAAGGCTAGGAGGCAACCCAAAGTGCTTCCATCTACAAAACAATTGGGGAAAAACCTATTTAGAGCAACTAGAGCAAAGATTTAAACATTGGTTGCTGTTGGTAACTGTAAAATTTGCAGCTTATTTCCAACAGACATGAGACAGAGGCCTACCTGGCCCTACACCAAATAAAGCTTTACAATAAATGTTCATCTTAATGTTAGGTGTAGGGGAACCTATGAAGACTTTGAACTATAACCTACTTGTCTAAAATGTGTTTAAATATATGATATTAGAGGCTTACCTTTTCACTGTAGGAGTTTTAAGACAGGTGAAGGGCCGTCTTAAAGTTAAGAAAAAAATCAAGAACAAATTTGAGAACTTTCATTTCAAGAATACCATTTATTCCTAAGTTTTTTCTTAGGAAGAAACATAAGAAGAAAGTTAAGAAAATATATAAGAACTGAAAATATCAATTATTCCTATTTTCTTTCTTAAGACTAAGGTTAAGAAATAAATGGCACTTTTTCTTAAGGTTTTGTCAATCCGGCCCCAGATCTCTTACTGTGACACAAATACAAAATGTCACAACTTCCCTTTGACACAATAAACTGTTAAAGCAAAACAAATCCCCTCAGATCCTTTTACACTGTTAGATCTCATCAGTCTGTGATGTTCAGCTCATTCCAGCAGTGATTAGTGATGAAGTGTCGTTTAGTGTGCAACAACAGACGTAAACATCAGATCAAGAGTAGAATCAGGAAAAGAAAATTAAAGAAAAACATATGGCTTCACTCACAATGTGCATCTAAATGTGGAGTATTTGTTGTGTTCTTTTATCTTTCTATTTTACTTGATTTGATTCTTTTAATGCATTTTGCTTGTTCTTTTATATGAATTTTATCTTTTTATCTGTCTTTTATTGATGTAAAGCACTTTGAGCTGCACGTTGTGTATGAAAGGTGCTATACAAATAAAGGTTATTATTATTATTATTATTATTTACTTTTTTTGCTTGAACCCACTTTCCCTCAACCCGCCTCGTCTTCTGGTTTAGTTTCTCACTGTTCATCTGTCATCATATACAGTATGTGTATATTATGTCAGAGTTCTATATACATCTGTACAGCTGTACATATGGTACCATGTATCTTGCACCCTGGCGCGTAGACAGTATCTTATGTCGATAGTTAGTATATTTATGTTTATATTTAGTTTACTCAGTTGTGTACATGCATAGTTGTCTACATACTGCATATCTCACAGGCACTTTTCCAGTCTCTGCCAGGACTGGTCCTTATCTCTGTTTATTCCTATTTGTTTTAGTCTCTTACCTTGTTTTTTATTTTAATTTTTTTATGACTATATTGTATCGTATTGGCCTTTCCTGTAACTTACACGCTGGAAGCTACTGTACACCAGAATTTCCTCCTGGATCAATAATCTATCTATCTATCTATCTATCTATCTATCCATCTATCTTGATTTGATTCTTTTAATGCAATATATGAATTTTATCTTTTTCACTTTGTCTCGATGCTTTTAATGTTTTATTTAAAGCACTCTGAATTGCCTTATGTGCTATATAAATAAACTTGCCTTGCCTATCTATCCATCTATCTACTTCAGTTAATGGTTTCCTACATTTCCCAGAACGCATTTCAACAAATCCAAGAGAAGCGACGTGAACAGCTGTGGGTGTCATGTGACCAGAGAAAGTTCGCCTGACATTAGAGGAAGGACCTGCTGCACATTTCTACTTCCACACACATTCAGACCTGGAAATTATGGAAATCATTTTCCATACTTTCCAGACCTACATGAAAACCCTGTAGGTGTAGGTTTGAATCACTAGAGTTATATCAACAGGCGACAGAGTAGCAATATTTATAGTAGTAGGACATTTATTTACATGAAATCTTTCGCTCATTTCCAGCAGATGACAACAGAGTTCCATTAAAATCACAGACTTTAAAAGCTCCATAATCAATAAAATCTAAAATCTAAAATCTAAAAAATCAAAAATTAAAATCATCGTTCAGCCAAACGTGGGAGTTCAATTACAAACTTAAAGAAAAAAAAAAATGTTGTTTGTGGAGGATGATGAAGATGAAGATGAAGATGTGGCGTCACTTCATGCTGTTGAGGAACTTGGGCTGCTCCTCTCCTCTCGGCTGCAGAAGCTCTCCGGCGATCTTCGGTCCCTTCTTCTCCTGAGATGAAAAAAAGTCAGAGAGGAGAGTCAGGGATGATGTCATCGAAAAAATGTGACATGTTTAATTTTTTTTTTTTTTTTTTTAAACGGGATGAAAACTGTGAGGCAGAATCCAGGAGGCAGAGAGAGAGAGAGATTTACCTTCAGCATCCCGTCACGCTCCCATTTGAACAGACCACAGTTACTGGAAGGGTAGAACGACATTAGTTAATTAATTATTATTATTAATGCAGGATTGAGAGAGAGAGAGAGAGAGAGAGAGAGAGAGAGAGAGAGAGAGAGAGGGAGAGGGAGAGGGAGAGGGAGAGGGAGAGAGAGAGATAGATAGATAGATAGATAGATAGATAGATAGATAGATAGATAGATAGATAGATAGATAGATAGATAGATAGGTGTAAAATTCCATGACAATTTCCATGACTTTCCATAACCGATTCGGAGTGCTTCCATGACCTAAAACCATTTTTTACTGGTTTGCTAATGTCACCTTTTTTATAATATACTTTATTGTGTCATTGTTCCACATTCAATTCACTTACATTTCTGTCTATGGACACATATATTTTGCATAAGTACACAAAAGGGGAAAAATGCATTACATTTAATTAATTACAAATGTAAAATAAGGAAAATAAACGAGAGAAGAAAAAAAGAAGACAAAAAAAAGTAATTGAAAACAAATATTCATGGGGTTCCTTTACAACAGAGACAGACAGACAGAGAGAGAGAGACATAGAGAGACAGAGAGAAAGAGAGAGAGAGAGGGAGAGACAGAGAGAGAGAGACATAGAGAGAGAAAGAGAGACAGCGAGACAGGGATAGAGAGAGACAGACAGAGAGAGAGACACAGAGAGAGACAGAGAGAGAGACAGAGGGAGAGAGAGAGAGAATGAGAGAGAAAGAGACACAAAGAGAGACAAACAGACACAGAGCAGAGAAAGAGAGAAAGAGACAGAGAGAAAGGGAGAGACAGAGAGACATTGAGAGAGAGAGACAGAGAGAGAGAGAGAGACAGAGAGATATAGACAGAGAGAGAGAGAGACAGAGAGAGAGAGAAAGAGTCAGAGAGTCAGAGAGTCATAGAGAGACATAGAGAGAGAGAGAGAGAGAGTCAGAGTGAGAGTCAGAGAGAGAGAGAGAGAGAGAGAGAAAGAGAGAGTCAGAGAGTCAGAGAGACATAGAGAGACATAGAGAGAGAGAGAGAGAGAGAGAGAGAGTCAGAGTGAGAGTCAGAGAGAGAGAGTCAGAGAGAGAGAGAGAGAGAGAGAGAGAGAGAGAGAGAGAGAGAGAGAGAGAGAGAGACAGGGAGGGAGAGAGAGAGAGAGAGAGAGAGTCAGAGGTAGAGAGAGAGAGTCTGACCTGCAGTGTTTGTTGGGCAGTCTGTCCAGGGCGATGGCTCTCTGTCCACACGGACACTTGAAGAAGCGTTTCAGAGCGTCGTGCCACCTCAGGGCGTGGCTCTCCTCCACGCACCGGTCCGCCGGCTTGAAGTACGTGTAACTACACTGGAAGCAGAGGATCATGGGAAATGACGGCCTTAAAATCTGCTGGATCGCTTTACGGCACAAAACAGGAAGAGGTTCTGTTCTTCAGAGCAAACGGAGCTAAAGCTGAAAGAGTTTCTGGCAGCAGATGGTGGAAGGAGGGAAAGGAAGATGGAGAAATCACTTCCAACATGTTGATCCTCTTCAGGGAGGGGGAGGGGGGGGCAGGAGGCAACGGGGCTGATGGGAAATGTAGTCTTAATGTGGAGAAACACTAGAGCACTAACTATACTACTGGAGTGAGATAGGAGGTTCTTACCTTCTTGCAGGTGACGGCTCGACACTTCATCTCCCTGATGCCCTTCATCTTCTCCTCCATCTGCTCCTTCTTCACCAGAGGGTCGAAGTAACGCTCCTGCAGCTGGTACTCCGCCTGGAGGAGGAGAGGAGAGGAGGAGAGGAGGGAGAGAGGAGAGGAGAGAGGAGAGAGGAGAGGGAGGAGAGAAGAGAAGAGAGGAGAGAGGAGAGGAGAGAGGAGAGGGGAGAGAGAGGATGGGGGAGGAGGGGGAAGGAGAGGAGAGGAGAGGAGAGGAGGAGAGAGGAGAGAAGAGATGAGCTTTGACTGCTTTACTGCTTTTCTTTAATGTCCTATTTTTTAATCCCTGTTTCCTTATATTTTAATTTATTTTATCTTAATATTCATGTCTGGTTTCATTTGTCTTTCATGTCTTATTTTTTAATCCTGGTTTGTAACCCTGTCTGTCTCCTTATACTCTTATTTTACTTTATTTTATTTTATCTTTACTGTCTGGTTTCATTTTTAATCTCTTGTTTTCTGTTCTATGTACTCAATTAGTGTATTTATTTATCTTAACTGTCTTGGAAAGCACTTTGTAACAGTTGTTCTAAAAAGTGCTGTATAAATAAAGTTCATTATTATTATAAAGTAAATAAAGTGTATTATTTACAAAGTGGGAATGCAGAAAAGAAATTCCCTAAATGAGAGATTCTGCAGTTTTCCGGCTCCTTCCAGATTCCCTCACTCCATGTGTTTAACCCCTCGCACCCCGAGTTTCCCCTTAAATTTCCTCTTAAGTAGCTTCAAAATTAGACAAATCATATTTTCCATACTGTACTTCAGTGTCTCATCGATATCTGCTGCTCCAACGCTTCACTGAAGCTCCAGCTGCCGAAACTGAGAGAAATATTCAAATGTCTTCTGTGTCGTTTTCTACACATTTCCCTGTAATTCAGCCTGACATGTTCTGAGGCTTTTGGAAAACCTCGGGATCTGGACTAGAATTTAAAATAAAGCTCTGTGGGTTTGAACCAGGCTTGGCTGCAAAACATGTGTTTGTAATGACAGTCCTGTATGAGGGACCGGTGGGTAGAAGTGGCTTAACATGTGAAAATCCTGCAGGGTTTCTGGGAAGGAAAGAATCATATTTACATCTTATCTACATACAGTGGCTGTAAATCTAAAGAGGCTGAGAAAATGAATAATTATGGGTTAATTAGATGCATTGAGGTGCGTTAACAGAGCAGTGCAGCATATCGGTCTTTACAGTTCTAGTGCCGATTGAATCTGTGTATCATTCGTTCTTTTCATATTCAATTGAGAATCCAAAATCGGAAAATGAAAAAACGATTTGTTATTTCGTTATTCGTTTAAGAATCTGATACCAAAAAACAAATAACGGTTTGTTTTTCGTACTTTCAATTTTATGCTCAGATCAAAAATAAGAAATGAAAAAACGGGCCACGGTCCAAACTTGATTTTGATATTTAATTTAGTTATTGACTTGTGTGTGTTGCACTTGATGCAATTTTACAGAATGAATATGACGTATTTTTAGACCAAACTACAATACCTGGAAGATCGCGCCGATTTTTTTGGTTGTCATGTCGTCTTTCTTGACTGTGTTTAGTTTCTCTGAACAAGATGAAACTCTCCATGATTGATCGTCAAGGCTAGCAAAATTGAATCAAGCTAACGAGACAGAAACTTCCGGGTCACACAAATCTGACAAATTAAATATCAAAATCAGGTTCGGCCCGAATCCGTGTATCATTCGTTCTTTTCATTTTCAATTGAGAATCTAAAATCGGAAAATGAAAAAACGATTCGTTATTTCGTTATTCGTTTATGAATCTGATACCAAAAAACAAATAACGGTTTGTTTTTTCGTACAAAAATAGGAAATGAAAAAACGGGCCACAGGCCGAACTTGATTTTGATATTTCGTTTGTTCGATTTGTGTGACCTGGAAGTTATTGACTTCTTCATGTGTTGCACTTGATAAGCTGAGGGAAGGGGTTCACCACAAAGTTATAGTGTAGTTATAAAATAACGTACGTCTGTGCAATTTTACAGAATAAATATGACGTATTTTTAGATGAAACTACAATACTTGGAAGATCCTGCCGATGTTTTTGGTTGTCATGTCGTCTTCCTCGTCAGTTAAGTGTTTAGTTTCTCTGAACAAGATGAAACTCTCCATGATCGATCGTCAAGGCTAGCAAAACTGAATCAAGCTAACGAGACAGAAACTTCCGGGTCACACAAATCGGACAAATTAAATATAAAAATCAAGTTCAGCCCGTGGCCTGTTTTTTCATTTCCTATTTTTGACTCGAGCATAAAATCGAAAAAAGTACAAAAAACAAACCGTTATTTGTTTTTTGGTACTAGATTCATAAAGGAATAACGAAATAACAAATAGTTTTTTTTTCATTTTCCGATTTTGGATTCTCAGTTGAATATGAAAAGAGTGAATGACACACGGACTCTGGTGTCTTACCGCCTGCAGCTCGGCTCCGTGGCGAGACTTGGCGTTCAGGATCTTCTGGAACTCCTCTGACTGGATGTAGTCGAGTCGCTCTCTCCTCTTCTTCTGGGCCGGCTCCTCATCCTCCACTCCGCCGGATTCACCTGCAGGAGGGTCAAAGGTCGGGTGATGATAAGTAATAATAAGCTAATTTTATTATATAGCGCTTAACTAAAAGCAGAGTTTAGAAAATGACATAAAAGAAGAATAGGAAAATATATGGAAAAGGGGATAAAAATTGGGAATCACGTTGAATAGAAAAAGTGGTTTAAAAACCCATAAAAACAAAAAAACAAGATGGGGAACTAAAAGGTCTGCAATGCTAGTGACAGACCCAGCTGTGCTTTACTTAAATGTGATCAGTAAAATCTTTAAATCAATCCTCAATCTGATCAGTAACCAGTTTAGTGTTAATGAAATTGGGGATATTTGGTTTCATTAACACTAAACTGGTTACTGATCAGATTGAGGATTGATTTAAAGATTTTACTGATCACATTTAAGTAAAGCACAGCTGGGTCTGTCACTAGCATTGCAGACCTTTTAGTTCCCCATCTTGTTTTTTTGTTTTTAATGGGGGTTTTTAAACCACTTTTTCTATTCAACGTGAGTTCAAAGGTACTCAAGACCTGCCTTTTTAGTCTAGCTTTTACATCTTAATCAGAACACTTTAGGTTTTTATTTATTTTAATTTTTTATTTATTTAGTTATTTTTTTAATGTTTTTACCTGTATCTTGTTATTATCTTGTTTTATTTGCTTTAATCTTGTCTCTGGTGTTTCCTTAGTTTTACTGTGTCCTACCAAGTTCTCATCTGTGAAGTTTCATTAGTTTTATTGTGTTTTATCAAGTTTTAGTCTGTGAAGCATTTTGTGTTACATTTGTTATATACAAATAAAGTTTGATTGATTGATTGATCAGAGTGAGTTCAGACTGAGGCGGGAACAGACAGCGACAGACCTCCAGAGGAGAGGAGATGAAAGTCTGGAGGAGTTTCTCTGAATCTGCGGAGAATAAAAACAACTTGATGTTTTGTTTCCCAGCTGCAGGAAGCTGCAGGGATGCTGTGAACCTCGGTCCAGTCCAGCTCCCTGCTCTCTGAAGTCCAGTCCAGAACCTCTGAGGTCTCCTGTCAGGACGCCGCAAACACTCCAGCTGTGTGTGTGTGTGTGTGTGTGTGTGTGTGTGTGTGTGTGTGTGTGTGTGTGTGTGCGTGTGTGTGTTTACCGTCGGGCGAGGTCAGGCTCTTCTCCACCCGGGCGTTGATCTCGCTGCTGTTACTCCTCTTCCTCTTCACGGCGTTGGGGTCTTCCTTTTCAAGCCCCGCCCCTTTGGCCCGCAGCTTCCTCAGAGCGGCCAGCTTGGCGGCCGATTGGCCGGGAGCGGCGGACGGCGGGCTGTGGTCGAAGAACAGGATGTCTTCCCCCTCGGAGAAGCCCCGCCCCAGGGTGGGGGCGGCGGGGCTCCGGGTGGCCTCGGGAACCTCGGAGGCGGCTTTAGGGGACAGGAGGCCCCCCCGGCCCGGGAGGGAGGGGGCCCCCGCCCCGGGTCCGGGTCCGGCCCCCGCCCCGGGTCTGGCCCCCGGTCCGGGTCTGGCCCCGCCCCCGTTCTGCAGCGCCCTCCTCTGGATCTCCTCGGCCCGGCGGCGGCGGCTCTGCAGGAGCTCCTGCTGCTTCTGTTTCTGCTGCTTCAGCAGATCTGAGGCCGAGATGGACTGAACCGCAGCACCGGTCGCACCCTGGGAACCTGGGGAGGGGGGGGGGGGATAGTCTACTTTAGTATAATGTATAGGTGATTAGATTAGATTAGATTTTATTTCGAACATGTTAAAAAAGCAAAAAATATAAGTGAGAAAAACAAAACAAAAAAAACAGATAAAATTAACAGCAAACTCTCAATAAACAACATAAATAAATATTTAATGTCCGAAAAGGAGTAGGAAGAAGTGAATACTTATCAAGTCCTACCCCCTGTTTTTATATTTTATCTATAAACTTAATGTTAGACATAAATATTCCAACTTTCCGCCCCGGTGTTCACGATACACAACTCCATGTGTATCATGAAATTCACCTATGACTGAATGAATGGCAGTGAAATGGGAAGTGGCTTGTTGCATTATGGTTATGCTTTCCATATTTAGCCTCATTAAAGCCACTAGCTGAAGCTTTTGATTGTTATCTTGTTATTTTTTAGGCTGTAAGAATAACCTTTATGTTTTTCTGCAGAAACTCTGGATCCACGACTCTTCAATGGGAGACTTTAGACCTTCAGCCTGAGTCCTGAGCTGGGAAGTGAAGGTGTGGGAGGAGGAAGAGGAAGAGGAAGAGGAAGAGGAAGGTCACCTGTGTGTTTGGTGTGTGTCAGGTGCTTCTTCAGCTGCATCGCTCCGGGGGTCGGCAGAGACATCAGACCCTTGAAGTCGTCCGAACAGCCGGAAACCTCACCGGACTGCATGGCTGAACACACACACACACACACACACACACACACACACACACACACATCAGAATAAACTCAAGTAAAGAAAACCTGTTTCTACTTTCCATCTCTTCAGTCAGTGTTCTCTCCCTGAATCGTTTTCCAACAACAGATGCACAGAGATCTTGGCCTGGTTAAATGGAGTTGACACATTAGAAGAATTACAAAATGCAGGAATGACACACAGTTCAAAGGAAAATCCACCCGAAAAACACTTTAACATGTTCTTGCATTCTTGAGTCCATCTATTTGTTTGGCGGTGTATTTTGTTGTTTTTTTATTCCCGTGGAGTTTGATATGAGAAAATGTTTCAGGATGTAAAACATCAGCGAGAGCGAGGGCTTCTTTCTAGAGCCGCCATTTTGCACCGAGAGACGTTCAACAATCACACAGGGAGAGATCCATCAGAGAAGAGGAGAGAGACCAGAATTAGGGCTGGAACGATTTTGAAAAAAATATCTAATTGCGATTATTTTGACTGATATTGCAATTGCGATATGATTTGCGATATTAGAGGGAATGATCATTTTTACATCATTATTCTCATTTTCATTGAAAAACGTATTAAAATGATTATGGTGTGATTTTTGCGGGGATCTGTACCAAACAAAGATGTTTTCTTAAGTCTGTAGAATATGATGTGTAGGCCAGGACATCTCTGCAGCACCACAATATTTACTTTAAAATGATATTTTGACACATTTCACCTTTAACAAATATTGCGCCTCCTGTGATTTGAAAGTTGCAGTAGGCCATATTGAGATTTCGATAAAATTCCGATTGTTCAGCCCTAACCAGAATGCACTGCAGCAGAGACAGGTTGGGGGGTTTGAGTGAGGGGCAACTCTCACTTTTTCCTCGACTGGAAAAACTCTCGCTCCGTCATCGCTATTGCACAGGCATTCTGGGAAATGTAGTAAATCACTAACTGCAGTAGAAGCAGACGAGGCAGATTGAGGGAAAGTGGGTTCACCAGAAAAGTAAATTACGAAACTTCATCACAAAAATAACCGAGCTGAACATCCCAGATTGATGATATTTAACAGTGTAAGAGAATGTGAGGTGGATTTTCCTTCTCCTTTAAAGCAATATTCCACTTAGTTTTAACATGGGGTTATTTGGCACTTGATTTTTATTGATAGAAAAGAACGTAGCGGAGACATGTATCCCTCCGCTGTGTTCTCTTCTATCGATAAAAATGCTATTCAGAGTCATTCTGTTCTGAACAGTCAGCTGGAAATCACAGCAGCAGGATCTGATGTTGAATCTGTTCACCAACCTGTTCGATGTCAGTTTCCATCAAATGAATGGGAAGTAAAAATCTGAACTCTGCAAACTCATCCGGCTGCATCTGATCTTGGTGAGAAGTTTATATTCTGGTTTTCAAATAAATAACTCCCATGTTTAAACTAAGTGGAATATTGCTTTAAGTGCAACTAGGTTAATAAATAGCAAAATATGCTTATATGACAGATGTGTAAAGTAAACTGGGCTGATAAAAAGCCTGGACAGCTTATATTCGTGTCCATATACACATTAGCAGGGTTCAGTCAGTGTTGGGCAGTGTGTGTGTGTGTGTGTGTGTGTGTGTGTGTGTTAGGGTTGCAAAATTCCGGGAATTTTCAAAGTTGGAAACTTTCCATGGGAATTAACGTGAATTTATGGGAATTAACGTGAATTTATGGGAATAAACGGGAATAAACCAGGAATTTACTAAATTGAAGGTATGCTCTTAATAGGGAACTTAAATATAGTTGGGGAAAATATATTTTAGCATAATCCTGACTAAAACAACCAGATATCATGCAAGTACAGTTGAATATCTATGCTATTCCTCAGTCACATGCACACATAGCACACTGCTTACTGCAGGGCTGTTGAGGCCACGCCCCCTACATGCAACTCAACATTCATGTTTTTGTTCTTCAATGAAAGAATTGATTGTTCAATAAAATATTTAACACTTGATAAAGTTCTACTTACAAATAAATCTGTTTTAATTGTATTATTTTGGATGGATGTCTGCTTATAACAAAACAAATATTTATGCTTGGATATGATACCTTTCCATTAAATTACCCTCAATTCCCAGTTAATTCCCAGTTAATTCCCATAAATTCCCATTAATTCCCATAAATTCCCATAATTCCCATGGAAAGTTTCCAATTTGGAATATTTCCAAAATTCCCCAGCTTAACTTCCCATGGAAATTTACCGGAAACTTTCCGGAAATTTTCCACCCCTTTGCAACCCCAGTGTGTGTGTGTCATTCTCTCCTCCCTCACCCAGTCTCTTGGCCTGGTCGGCGATCTGAGCCGATCCTTTCACAAACAGCGAGTCCAGAGTCCGCTGGCCGGGTGTCTTGGGTTTGGAGGCCGAGCTGAAACAGAGCGACTCGTTAACAATAATCGTTAAGACACGAAACGAGCTCAGATTCTGTCCAATCCCGCGCCGCGTCTGTGGCTTTGTAAGCTCAAAACGACCTCAACTGACATCGTAAAAAGTGCAAATATAATTTCACCCATAATCCACTTCAGACAGGGTGTGAAGCTGGATTAAAAAAAAAAAACTAAGCATTTTTCCTCAGATGTTGGCATGAGTTATATAGTCAAATATAGAGTAGAAGGGGTGGGGGATAGGGTTGGGGGTAGAGGGATAGTTGGACAATAAACAATCAAAAAGTATTCGGCAACCTGTTGTATTGTCAGTAACTTATCGATATTGCAATAAAAAATAAATGATAAAAAAAAATATAGAGTAGAAGAAGTAGTTCTTTCTTGAAATGAGTAACAGGATTTATGGGAGTTGTATGAAATTTTGCAACTAAAAAGTGAAGATTCATAGTTAAAGTTACAATTTTCTTTAACTTCCTTTTATTAATTTATACTGCTGACTAAACAACAGACATGATCTGAAGAAAATGATTTTCTCAAGTAAACCGTGATGAAGTTTGATAACACACACACACATAATGTTGGAGCCATTTTAGTTTTCTTAGGAGTAATGTAAATACTTTATCTATTATGGAGATTTGTTTTTTCTGCTATTCTGAATTGTTTACATATATTTATGTTACATGTGTATGCTTCAGTCTGGAGTATTCAGGTGCCCCACCTTGATTTATCTCTTTGATCCTTTTTTCAGTTTTTCCTGAAAATTACAAAGCTAGAAAAGCTGATTTACATTATATTGGACTGCCCTTCTTATTTTTGGAAGTATTCAATAAATACAGATTATTTTTGTCAACATAACTGGACTCATTGGATTCTTTTTGGACTAGAATTTATACCCTCCTCCTCTCCTTGTCTCCTCCTCTCCTGTCCTCTCTCCTCCTCTCCTTGTCTCCGCTCCTCCCTCCTCTCCTTGTCTCCTCCTCTCCTCTCTCCTCTCCTCTCCCCTCTCCTCCTCTCCTCTCCTTGTCTCCTCCTCTCCTCTCCCCTCCTTGTCTCCTCCTCTCATCTCCTCTCTCCTCTCCCCTCCTCTCCTTGTCTCCTCCTCTCCTCTCTCCTCTCCTCTCCCCTCTCCTCCTCTCCTCTCCTTGTCTCCTCCTCTCCTCTCCCCTCCTTGTCTCCTCCTCTCATCTCCTCTCTCCTCTCCCCTCCTCTCCTTGTCTCCTCTCCCCTCCTTGTCTCCTCCCCTCCCCTCCTTGTCTCCTCTCCTTGTCTCCTCTCCTCTCCTCCTCTCCCTGCCTTGTCTCCTCTCCTCCTCTCCCCTCCTTGTCTCCTCTCCTCCTCTCCCCTCCTTGTCTCCTCTCCTCTATGGTGGGACACACAAACCGCTCTCCAATTCTAGTAGTGGGATGTGTGTATCAAGGTTCTACCGAGTCCCACCAATGATGGAAAACAAAACAGAATGGAAAACAAAAAAGCGAACACACATATGAAGGAGTGAAGTGAGCTGAGGCCCTCGACACCACGGGGAATAAAAAAAACCCCCCAAAACTCTGTCCGTCACTCACAGAGAGGAGACGCAGGAGGCGGAGGAGACGCCGCCGTAGTAGAACCCGTCCTGGCAGAGCCGCTCCTTCAGGCCGCCGCCCCCCCGCCCCTTGGCCCGGCCCGGGACCTTCCCCGAGAACGACGACTGCAGCTCCGCCCGCTTGGCGCTCATCTTCTTGTACTGGGCCTTCACGTGATACTGGCAGAACTGACACTCGTACTGAGCGGAGGGACAGAGAGGTACAGAGTGAGAGACTGATGATGAACATGACATCTTATACAATTATCACACACAAAACATAAATACAAAACATCCATACAAAACAAAACCCAACATTACTAGACTTACATCAGAACATACAATGCAACCTATTGGCTCAGTCCTACATATCTATCCCAAATCATACCACCTATTCATTTTAACACCTCAGCTATCCAATACCTTTTCACACAGCCTCTTTTGCAAATTAGCAGATTATCTGTTCATTTTTATCACCTATTTTATGAAATCCACCTGATTAATAGTCTTTATTTCTTCTATAACTTTCATCTCTTAATCTGCACACCTGTAACTATGAGTGCCCCTTAGCTACTGCCTTCATTATTCCATCCCATATAGCGTCAAATTGTGCTATTTTGTTATTTTCTATGTAAAAAATCACATGAAAAAAAAAATAAACTAAAGAATTCAGGTAAACGTGCGCCAAATAATTCAAAAGATCAGGCAAAAACCTGCTGTGTTCATGAGGTTTCTCATAATGCGATAATGGACTTTATCTGATTTAGGAAATCACACTCTGCTGTTTAGATGAATACTGAATAATCAGGGAATCGTGGTCTAGTCGGTGGTGGGAAGCGAAACCAATCTGTGGATACGCTTCACCTGATACTGGTAATCTATTCTGTACCCTCGATTTAATAAGCTGTTTCCAGTCCCCCCCCCCCCCCCCCCCCCCCCCCACACACCATGTTAACGATCTGAGAGCAGGGGTCTCCGTTCTTCTTCATGGCCTTGCAGGTGCCGTAGTCCTGAGCTTCACCCATCAGCAGAACCTTCTGAGGATGATCCACCGACAGGCTGACCTGCAGATCAATACAAGACTGTCTGTTAACCTGCAGATCAATACAAGACTGTCTGTTAACCTGCAGATCAATACAACACTGTCTGTTAACCTGAGGCAGTTTAATACTATGTTAGTTTTGTTTAGTCGCCTACAGAGGGTGTAAATGTGCTGATTGGAATAGTTAAGAAGAAGAAGAAGAAGAAGAAATAGTAGAGGAAGAAGAAGAAGAAGAAGAAGAAGAAGAAGAAGAAGAAGAAGAAGAAGAAGAAGAAGAAGAAGAAGAAGAAGAAATAGTAGAGGAAGAAGAAGAAGAAGAAAAAGAAGAAGAAGAAGAAGAAGAAAAAGAAGAAGAAGAAGAAGAAGAAGAAGAAATAGTAGAGGAAGATGAAGAAGAAGAGGAAGAAGAAGAAATAGTAGAGGAAGAAGCAGAAGAGGAAGAAGAAGAAATAGTAGAGGAAAAAGAAGAAGAAGAATTAGAAGAAGAAGAAGAAATAGTAGAGGAAGAAGAAGAAGAAGAAGAAGAAGAAGAAGGAGGGTCGGACTAGCGAGAGCAAACATCAGAATTTTCATTTCAGCAGCATCAAACAGTCCAGCAGGTCCTGAACCGGATCCCAGTTCTCCTGAACCGGATCCCAGTTCACCTGAACCGGCTGACAAACTGGATTCAGGAGACAAATATGGAAGAATTTCATTCACCAAGACGAACATTCAGCTGACATCCAAACCTCTGTGGAAACACTGCTACAAACTGTCCGGTGTACCAAGACATGATGTTTGCCATCACATCGTAGTCGTATTGAATTTTTAGATATTGAACTTAAATGTTGGATCAGATGTTATGACCAGACAGACTTAATGAACAAAAAAGGTTCATCAGTGGAAAATACAAAGTTCTTGCACAGATATAAGATGCTGTGAGTGGAACCTGAGCGATCTGGCTGCAGTGAGGATGAACTGGTTCTTCTGTCTGAGCCTGTAAGACGGTGAGCAGGGCAGCAGCAGGCAGCGGAGTTTGCTTCCCTCAGCACATTCCTCTCTTAACATTTCGGTTTGCTCCTGCCAGACTGACACCAGCAACCTTCTGACCGGATATTTTTCTCTCTATTTTCACCGAGCTCCCAGACCGGTTTTTACTGCCGAGGCTTCAGCTGCCAGACCGGATCTTAAAACGGATTCAATAAAACTCAGATAAAACAAGGTCAACTTTTACCAGTCAAGTTAAGAGTTCATTTCCCATAGGAACACAGCAACAGTAACATCTCACTGTCTACGAATGATGCATGATGACAAATATTTTAACTACGTTTACCTGTAATTACAGCGCCCCCTTTTGGGCCAATCAGTTTAATTTTTGAAAACGTAGAAGTGAGTTGCATCATTCCACAGAGTTTCATCAAAAATCCAATCAGCGGTGGAATCGCGTACAAGGAACGAATGACCGAACAAAATTTCTCTGCCTTTCATTCCAGTGGGTTTGGGAACAGGTTGTAACCCCCTAAACTAAAAAAACACAAAGCCTCTTCTAGTTGTTCCTGGATCCAAATTCATCTCAAGAGCAGATAGAAGTAAAAAGTCTTGGGTTCAAATCCGGCCCAGGACCTTTGTGGCACCTCGTCCACATCTCTCTACTCCTGTCTGTCTTCACTTTTAACTGTCTAATAAAGCCAAAAAAAAAAGGCACAAAAACAAAACAAAGAACCACTCTAGCACAAAATTACTTAATGAATTTTAGGGAAGACAGCAGTCCTCTGAAAATGTTAATCCTGTATGAATCAGACTCTCAGTAATTTAAGATGTAATTTGTTTTTGGCATGAAACAGCTTTTTCTTCTTCTTCTTCTCCTCCTAGACGCACAATTTCTATGTTCCTCCTGTCCTTAAAAGTGGAGGCAGTCATGGAATCTAGTTTTATGTTTTATGTTACTAAATCAGGAAGTGACAAATTGTTAAATCTTAACCTTGTACAATTTTGTCTTGGGCTTTGGTCTTATTTGGGATTTTACATTTCATTGTCTCAGATAATAATTCACTGGCGCTGCCATCTTGGACCAAGTCCCTTGATCCATGATTGGCTCACATGTTAATACATGACTTCTGATTGGAGGCTCTTGACTCACATTCCCAAAACGCCACCGATGCTGAGGGAACAAACTCCAGTAAATAGCTGCAGCAACATGAAAACTGGCCTCAGACTGACACACAGCATCTGGCCAGCTGCATAAAGATAGACCTAGTCTTAGACTTAAATGTGACCTTAAGTCAAACTAGGACCTTAAGACCTTAAGTCCTAGTACTTGTTGATTGTTGTGGATCTCTAATGGGTTGTTTCTGTCTCTAAAGACTCTCTCTCTTCTAGGGTTGGGTGATATGTTAAAATTTTCCAACCGGCCACCGTCAGCCCATCAACCACCGATTGCCGATATATTCACGCAGGTGTGTGTGTGGCGTGCGCAGGGGGCGGGGCAGTCCCACACTCCCCACACGCCATCTTCAGCAAACAATCGTGGAAGAGCTCGTTGCCAAAAAGAAAACAAAATCCCCTATTTGGGATTATTTTGGTTTTAAACCGGACGAAACCGGCAAGCCGAAGGACCTAAATAAAGTAATTTGCCGTCTTTGCAAACGAGTCCAGACAGACTGAACAGCTCCGACACGATCTGAAAAAGAGTCTGATGGCGTCAGATGAAGGAGCGTCCCTCCGCCTGCAGCCTCCACATGAACAAACAGGTGGGATAACATATTATGCTGTTAAATGATCAGTGTGCACAACTGCACATACAGCTTTTGGTCTAGTTCTCAAATATGATTTATGAATTGACGATGCTTTTCGGCACCGATCGATCGGACAGCGACCGCTAAAGAGGCTTCACTGTCATTCAGTCGCTCACTGCCCTGTTTTGTGACTCGTCGGCAATCAGTGCAACAAGAACGTGCAAAATATGTCCCGACTCCAACTGCCAGTTCCTATTCGCACACGCTTTGAATCGCGCTTTACAGGTTAATTATTTAACATTAAATTAGACCATTAGATTAGCAAAATAAAATGACAAAAATCGCCCAAAAAACGGCAATGGACTCAGCCAATCGCCGATAGCCGATATATTCGTCCTATCGCCCAACCCTACTCTCTTCTTCAGGTTCTTTCCAAAAACCAAAGATTTGCCATCTTTTAGGAAACAGCTTCAGTATTTAAACTTCCCACTGTTAGGCCGACTTGTTGCCATAAAACAAAATTCTTACCTCAAGATTAGTCAGGGGGAAGGTGGCTAATTTAGTAAGTAACAGACAGTCTTGATTAGACTAGTCCAACCTGAGAATCTTAGACCAGTCTGAGGCTTAGACTAGTCTTAAACTAGCTTTATACAACTGTCTCATGTCCGTCAGTCCCCCCGGCCCAGACCCCCCGGCCCAGACCCCCCGAGCCCAGTCCCCCGGCCCAGACCCCCCTGGCCCAGACCCCCCCGGCCCAGACCCCCCCGGCCCAGACCCCCCGCTCACCCCGTCGTATCCGTCCTTCTGCTTCATGGGGTTTGGGTTGAGGAGGCCGAGGACGCTGCCCGGCTCCGTCTTCCACAGCTCTTTGTGGACGTCTCCGAACAGCAGCAGAGACACGAACACCTCCAGGTTGTGAAGGTCGTTCAGCTTCCAGACGCTGAAGGTCTTTCCCTGCAGAGAGGAGGAGGCGAAACAGGGTCAGAGCAGAGTTTCCCTCACAGGAGTAACGACTGGCCGGACTGTCCAGGTAAACTTACCACCCGCCAAGTAAATGTTTGTTTTGGATTCATTTCAATGCCGTGATGCAAGAAGCTGACGATTCTCACTGCTTTCAAACAATGAAGATTTAATGCTGCCAGGCGCCGAAAGCACTTTAGTGAACTACAATGACCATAATTCATTGCACCTATAGTTACTGTGTCTGTGCAGACACAAACTGAATAGAGACAGTCTGAAACAAAGCCTCGATAATCAGATGAAGTATAATAGTCTGTTAATGTTTCCATTTCTGTTTTAGGTTATTTTACTGGGAACTGCGCAATACTTTGTTTAGTAAGATAAAAAACGATAGATATTGATTTTGTAAATATGGATGATGCACAAAGATTGAGTTGGCTGTTCGCTTATGAAACATTTAGATTAGCTAGTTACCTGGAGAAAGCCTGGGAGATGAGAAAAAAAAGCTCTTTATCAAGATAAACTGGATGTTTGTAGCAGTTCTTTTCAGTGTATTGTTCATTTGAAACCTATCATTTCAAATATGTTATTTGAAAGAATATAGTAGTACTTTAGAATGTGGTAATTTATTTTATTTTATTTTTTTTGCTCTTATATGTATCACCGGAAGATGTATGTTTTGTAAAATGTTGGTGTCCTGTAATAATGTGGGATGGGCCAGATGTTTGGCATGACACAGAAATAAAAATTAACTAACTAACTAATTATAGTAAATTGAGGGATTTAAGTGCCTGAAAAAAGTTACTGAGCTCACAAATAAAAGTCGTCAACTTTGGTTTTAAACCAGATGACAAACAAGTAGAGATTCTGTGCAAAGTTTGCCTTAGACTTTTATCTGCGCCACAAAGTAATAAAGTAGTAATTATTTATTTGAATTTTGTAATTAAATTAATTTAACAATTAGAGTAAGACAGTAAGAGTAAAAACTCTCTAGCTGCTGCTACTTTAAGAAATACTGCATTGAAAAAATATATGTTAAGGTGCAATACTGCAATAAAATTATTTTGTTTCCTGAAACAGAGACAAATAATTGATTAATGATCGTAATCACAATGTTTAGCAAAATGATTTTTAGCCTTAATCCTGCAGCACTAACCAGGGACGAGGTTTTAATCTTGGACCTGCTGCTCTGCAAGGACAGATTCAGTTTGCTGCAAAGTAATAAAGTACATTTTATGTATTTTAATTTTGTAATTAAGGACCACAAAAAAATTAAGTCAGCAGGAGTGAAAACAAGACTCTCCAGCTGCTGCTGCTTTGAGAACTCCTGCAGTGAAAAAAGTGAAAATAAGTACCATAAGATAATGGTTTCCTGAAACAGAGACAAATAAAAGTTAATTAATAATCACGATCACAGTGTTTATTGATCCGGGGACCTACGCTGCTGCTGCTCTGCGGCGTGGCCTTGCTGACCAGCACAGCGAAGGTCACCCAGTCGCTCTCCTCCAGCTTCTCCCGCGCCACCAGCTCCGGCAGCTGGGACAGACGGATCAGCCGCCGGTCGGCCATCTTGCGGTCCATCTCAGTGGAGGAAACCCGCGGCTTCCTGGAACACAAGAGTCCGGATTCAAAGAGTGTGTCAGAGAGAGAGAGTGTGTGTGTCTTAGAGATCAGTGCATCATCACTTTCAGGTTCTGTCCTGACCTGAGCCGCAGTCCGGAGTATTTCTCCACAGCCACGTCTTTTGGGAGAGCAGGAAGAGGAAGAGGAGGAGGAAGAGGAGGAGGAAGCTTGGTCTGTCTGGTCTGGGAGGCCGGAGGCGAGCGAAGCGGGTTGGCGACCTTGCTGGTGCTTTCTATTGGCTGGAACGAGCTGCCAATCTTTATCTCCACCAATGGGCCTCTGTCTTCTGAGGAGAAAACCAGTAAAGCAAATACAGTCAGTTTTAACATCAATACACAGAATCAGTGTTAAATTAACTGACAGCTTGGTGTGATTGTTCTCCTCTGTCTCACTCCAGTAGTATTGTTAGTTCTAGTGTTTCTCCACATTAAGACTACATTTCCCATCAGCCCCGCTGCTTCTTGCCCCCCCCCTCCCCCTCCCTGAAGAGGATCAACATGTTGGAAGTGATTTCTCCATCTTCCTTTCCCTCCTTCCACCATCTGCTGCCAGAAACTCTTTCAGCTTTAGCTCCGTTTGCTCTGGAAGAACAGAACCTCTTCCTGTTTTGTGCCGTAAAGCGATCCAGCAGATTTCCCTCCAGATCCACCAGGTGGAGAAACAAGGGAGGATGCAGAGTAGAGGCTGGTAGAGGCGGACAGGCTGACCACTGATGGACTGGTTTGTTTACAGTAATTATACTGACTAGAATTTATAACCTCCTCCTCTCCTCTCCTTTCCTCTTCCTCTCCTCTCCTCCTCTCCATGTCTCCTCTCCTCTCCTTTCCTCTCTTCCTCTTGTCTCCTCTCCTCTCTCCTCCTCTCTTCTACTTGTCTCCTCTCCTTTCCTCTCCTCCTCTCCTTGTTTCCTCTCCTCTCTCCTCTCCTTGTCTCCTCTCCTTTCCTCTCTTCCTCTCCTCTCCTCTCCTCCTCTCCATGTCTCCTCTCCTCTCCTTTCCTCTCTTCCTCTTGTCTCCTCTCCTCTCTCCTCCTCTCCTCCATGGTGGGACACGCAAACACACAAACCGCTCTCCAATTACAGTAGTGGGATGTCTCTAACTGAATGTGTTAATGATTTATTGATGTTAAAATGCTTGATGCAGCACCTTGAAGCCTCATTCCCCTGCCTGTAACAGTGGTTATGAATGTGTAATGATGTGAGTTCCATTGACAAACACTTAGTGAGTAATCCTGGTTCATGTTAACTGCTGGTGTAACAGTGACAGTGGTTTTACCTGGTGAGGTGCTGGGTTTGGCTTGGTGAGCCACCCTGGGTTTACGTTTGAAAGAGTCAGCGTTGTTCAGCTGGGAGGAAAAGTCTGACGACTCCTGGAGCTTCAGGGTTTCTTCAGGTTTTCCTCTAACTGGAGTGGATGAAGACTTTACTGCTGCCAGCATGAGACACAGAAAACACAAGGTCAGTCCACTCTGCTGGATTCTGGGATGTTCCAGCCACTGTGGCCTGGGGAGGACATGAGCCTCTGTCTGGTTCGTTGTTGTTCAGCAAAGTGTTTATTATTACATACTAGGACCGGGCGATAATTCAATATTATCGTTTATCGTCTTTCAGTGGAATCATATCATGATGATTTGATGATTTTTGGGATATCATGACACACAATTCAGCTGTCTAAACTGATGATAACAAGCTAATTTTATTTAAAAACTGACAAAATGAGGTATGAAACGCTTTTGAAGGAATATTTGAAAATTTCAGTTTTGTTTGACACCTAACATTACCATTCGGGTTAAATGGGATGGACATTAAGTTGATTATTTAATGTGATTTTGCATCCTGAGACATATCATGATATATACTGATATTGGAAAAAAAAAATTTGATTATTGTGATATTGATTTCAACTGTATCGCCCCGGCCCTATTACATACATACAGCATATCTGTGGAGAACAGAGATAGAACTAGACAAAGGTGGAAACAAGGGTGGTGATAGAATGTGAGGATAAGATGGAAGGAACATAGAATACCTAGTTTGTGTGTGTGTGTGTGTGTGTGTGTGCGTGTGTGTGTGTGCGTGTGTATGTGTGTGTGTAGCTTTTGGGATTGAGCAGACATGGGAACAGCAGAATGTTGAAGGTTACACTCCTTATAGTACTGAAGAAGAACTTATAGGAGTGGAAAATTAGTGAGAGAAACTAAGATTAGTATGAACTTAAGCTCATTTTGATAGACTGTGGCAGACTGTACCTGCCGGTGGTTTGGTCTTCTGTGTGGGAGCGGCCGGCTTGCTGTGGGTGGGCCTGGGCGGAGCCTGTCGGGGGGGCGGAGCCTGTCGGGGGGGCGTGGCTCTAGCGCCGGCCGGGGGCCCCGCCGTCCTGACGGGGGTGGAGGGAGAGGCGGAAACCCTCTGACTCGCCTCCAGCTGCTGCTGCAGACGCTGCATCTTCTCCTGCATCCGCCGCAGCTCCTCTGACAGGACAACACAACACAAAGCTCATTCAGTATTAAAGACTTAACAGGGCAATAAGTCAGGTTTCTACTGCCCTAGAGCACAAAATAACCATAATACATCTGCAGGGGGTTGATGGAGTTGTTGCTTATACCTCATGACTCAATAATTACTTCACCAACTGATGAGATTTCTGGCTTTCAAAACTCACTTTCTGGCCCGAACTCTGTTTTGGAACAAAAAGTCCTCACCCACTGGAGTTTCAAGACACTTCTGCTCCACCAAGCACTTAATTGAACTAAAAAAATCTACTTTTATACCTGGTTTGCTTGTTATTACTTAGTCTTCTTCCACCAGAAGACACTGGGGAGGACAGCAGCCAGCAGGAAGAATGAATAGTTTGGAATGAATCAAAATAAATGAATTAAAAGCTGATGTTTTATCGAAATGCTGGTGGAAGTGCTGCTTGGTGGATCATATTTGTGCCAAATTTACCAGTGGACCCTCACAATTCAGATCATTTTAAAAAATGTCTTAAGACTTGTTTGTGTTCCCTCGCTTTCAACGGCCCTTGAAGCTGCTATTTTTGCTGTTATGTTAAAATTGTGTCTGGTATTCTGTTTTTGTCTATGTGATATGTGATCTTTTTAATTCTAGCTTTTATTGTGAAGCAGTTTGTAATCTTGGTTTTAAAAGGTGTGATATAAATAAAGTAAGGTAAAAGGCCTTAAGGCATCTTTAAGGATTCGTCAATAAGGTATTTGTGTTTTCTGATAAGCAAGGCAAGAATAAAAAAGTCCAGATTTAAGCCTGGAAATGGACATGAAGTTCAGGGAGAAAGCTGAGTGTCAAGGCTGGCTGTAGTTGGGCTAAAAGCCACTAAAGCAAATCTGAGGAGACAAACCTTGTAAATCCTCCTGGCTCTTGTTCAGACTCTGACAGGCGGCTCCTTCAGCTGGTTTTCCTCCAACATCTCTCTCTTCTTCTTCGATGTCTTCCACATCTCCAAACAGATCAGACACTCCGTCCTCCTTGTCCTCCTTCTCCACCTCTCCCCCTCCCTCCTCCTCCTCCACTCCCTCTCTGTACTCTTCCTCCTCCTCATCATCGTTGTCAAACAGGCCGTCCAAGTCGTCCTCCTCGTCTCGCACCCCCCGCTCCTCTGTCACACCCTCAGACTCCGCCAGCAGCGCCGTCAAAATGTCCAGATCATCCTCACCTGGACGGATAAAACTCTGAGTTATGTCTTTAACTTTAAATAAAACCTTTCTCTTGTGTCCTTTATGTTGCGTGATACTTACTCTCCATTTTCAAAACGCTGAAGATCTCAGATCAGCTGCTGAAGAAAAGGAAGGAACATTAACAACATTAACATGAGGGAGCCTGCAGGTTTCAGCAAGTTAAATTTAAGACTATTTATTAAAACATTTTAATGCCAGTTAGAATAAAATACAAGATTTTTTTTCTTGACATTCCACAACTTTGAATTGGATTAAGAATGTACAGTATGCATCCTCAAAATAGAATTTATCCCTCAAACCAAATGGTGGGTCTAAAGTGTTATTTTACTTGAATTTGCCTTTTTTTTTTATATAGTAACTGAACATGATTAAGATGATTTTCCAGATTTTGAGTCACTGCCTCTTGCCAAATGGATTGCCTCCTGTGCCATTGCTTATTACTTGTATGTGTTGTACTTGTTCAGTTGTTTAATGAGAAATCAACAAATATATTAAATAAAAATAATTAAATACATCTGATACTAAATTTAAAATGAAAAAATAACTGCTGACCTGTCAGAATACAGAAAACACAAAACACGAAGAAACCACATAAGAGCTCTGGAAATTAATTCAATTAATTCAAGACTTAAAACGCGACATTAAACTGTAATCAAGGCCTTTAAACCCCAAGCAGGACACCCATGTAAACCTGACCTGCACTAAACAAGTACAATCTGTGAGTACTGCAGATTTAATATTGAGAATTTCACTATTCTTAATAAATTGGTACATAAAAGGAAAGGAGACACTTTGTGTACTAATACACTAAAGGGAGAAGAACATGTTAGCCTGAAATGTGGGCATTACACTGACTTTACGATACGATTAAATCCATTTTAAGACCTTTCCAGGACCTGTAGAAACCCTTATTTTTCTGAACTACAGCAGCATTAATACAGGAAATAATATATCTCTATTTTTATATACAGAAACAGTTAAAGTCCTTAAGCTAACAGCAGTGACACCAGTGTCAATATGAGGAGAAAGACTGTGACTTACCCCGGGTCTTTCAGCTTTGTGTCTCCCGTTAGCTTTAATTAAATATCGGCTGATTTTACCGCCTCGTCCAGATTGTTAACAGACTGTTTATCAGCTGTTTAACAACAATTAACACCACATGTACGTACAAATAATATATATTTACCGTTTATAAGCCTGGTATCTATCGTAGCCTGCTGCTCTGAGAGGGAGAAATCTAAAACTGGCGCTAAACGAAGGACCCCGCTGTGTTGTCATTCTTACCGCCAGGTGCCTTACGATTTGCCTGATTACAAACAAAACGGTTTCGGCTTCGTCGTAGCCCTGTTTCCCGACCCACAAACAATAACTTCTAAAAAGTAAATATTGATGTGAGAAAAAGCAACGAAAAAAATTAAAACTGTGTAATTAGTGTACACATCATTTTAGCTGTAATGTTTGGGTACAGGCGAGTCTGAAGCGGACTCGGCGGTATTCGCATGTACTGTACTGCATGTTGTAGTGTATTTTATGACTGAAAGCTAAAAATACTGTATTTTAACAGTGATGTCGTAGTAAATAAAAAGCGAGTAAGCTGACTTGCAGTCGGTCATTACAAAGCATCATAACAACAAACATGCCTCAACAAAAATCTATTGTATTTTCAGAAAAAAATATTATTTTTGCCTTTAACCCTCAAAAGCCCACATCTTAATATAACTCACATCAGTTTGATATCACTTACTGTGAAGAATACTGTGAATTTATGTTACACAGATTCATGTCAAGCCTACTAGCCTGTAGTAAACTACCGTATTTCGTGAATAAAAACGTAAAAAATAAATAAAACACTCGAGTCACAATTTTAATAGTTTGGGACTTGAATTGCTGCATGAAGAGAAGACTTGAGACTTGACTTGACTTGGGTTCTGGTGACTTGGGACTTGACTCTGACTTGTACTCTGATGACTTGAAAAGGTTTCTAAAGTCTTGACTTGAGATCTTGTGTTTGTGTAAATGACTTAGATTGAAAGTGATGAGATTTGTTCCAGCAGACGACTGAATTTAAATTCTGTTTTCTGAATTTGTATGGAATGATTGAATTTATTGAAGTTGAAACTGATTCTAGAAATCAAACTCATGATGCTCTTACCAAGTTTTTATCCTATTAAAACCATATTGCATTGAAAAGTCCTAGATATTTCGTTTTCTTTAAGATATTAAATTGATATTGGACTCTTGATTTGTTCTGACTTGACTTGCTGTTCTACATTTAGACTTGAGACTTGCCTTGAGCCTCGAGACTGACTTGGGACTCAAGCAAAGTTGACTTGGTCACACCTCTATTTATATACATTCCCGTTAGTAAGAAAAAAATCTTCAAGTTGTCATTCGCACTGTGTCAAATGTGCAGTTTAAAAACACATGACCTCATGGATATAAATGTGTTGTAATGTTGTCAAAAGCAGACAGAAACAGAGACTTGTCATAAACAACTTTATTTAATTTTACTCAGATTAAAGCATGGACTCAGAAGGCCTGTTTAACCTACAGAGGACTAGTAGACTCTGTAAGTGGCTGCTGCTTACTGTTGATTAATAAACTGATTATCTGGTCTAATACATAATGTTCATATTAACATCCACATTATTCATACCACCAGGAACCATCTGCAGAGCCAAAAAAAATAAAAAATATATTACTTCTCAACATTAAAGTGCCTATGTGGTGCATGCGCCCCGTTTCCACTGACACCAACAACCTGAATAACAGCTAAAATAGAATCCTTTCAACGCACAAAATAGAAGGAATTTTAATTTTGATTTGATAGAGAAGACTCCCAAAAATAATAAGAACTCGATAACCCATCAAGCGGTAAACAAATTTTCGACTTGTAAAGGCTGAACTTTGGTTTATTTATTTTTTATCTAAACGTGACGAGGATAGAAGACACCAAATTTAAATTAGGGTTCCTACACAGTTTCATTATCATAATCCCCAAATTTTCAACAATTTTTCCAGACCTTGATTTATACAAATTGTCATCTTTCCCCTACTAATTTCCATATGTAGATGAAGATTATTCTTCACAGCAACAAATATCAGAATACGTCAGATAGCAGAAAATGTGTAGTCCTATGTATGTAAAGTCTGCATTTTTCCACACTTTTCCAAACTTTTCTGCAATTTCCAAATTTCCGACAATCTAGAAATTACCAAATTCTTTCCCCATACATTTCCAGACCTGTGCAGGAACCCTGAATACAGTTATTAAATCCTTCTGCATCACTTCTGCTGCTTCTCTCTGTCTGCCAGCAGAGCCTTTCCCACCCTAGACTGTGTTTTACTGTTGGACTGAGAACTGAGAGAAGAACGGACAGATTCCTCCGTCCTCATCTGGGGGATTGTGGAGCGTTTTGGTACATTTGGAAGCAGAGGAAGACTTAGATTAAGGTGCTACTGTAAGTGTTGTTGTTGTTGTTGTTGTTGTTGTTGTGGAGGATGCTTATAATGACAGAGGTTCAGATGATGCAGTCCATGATGTGGATCTGCAGGGAGTCCAGGTCCGGCAGGATCTCGTTACACTTGGGACAGGCGTGTTCGGGTATGTTCCCCTGCTGCTGCCAGCTGTCCCCGCCTGGAAGAGACAGAGAACTGATCACAACCTGAAGCTGCTGGTTCAAAATCTCCTGTCAGTCACATCTGTCTCCATCATGGAGGAACACTGGAGGACTGTGTGTTAGTGAATAAAGTGTAAATCTGCAGCAAGCAGCTGTCAGCAGAGAGCAGCTGAGTCAGCTTGTTGTGGTGTGGCTGTAGATCCATTCAGTAACGTTCTCAGTAAAAGTGAATAGTGTGATAAGGTGGATTTGTTTCCAAATGTAGGTTACTGTGAGCAGTGTTGGGGGTAACATTACTGTAATCACATTGCATTTGTCTGTACCGCAGTAATGTAACGCGTTACGGTTCCTAAATTCAGTAATCACATTACTAATCAAACAATTATGTTGTTACTTGCGTTACATAAGTTCTTCAATTATCTGCAGGATCTGGAATCTGCAGGATTATCTGAGCGGATAGAAAAAAATCATCAAACGTGCCTTTTCATGCACGCTTGCGCAACAACCTCTGACCTCTGACCTCTGACGTCTCGTGTGACTTTGGCTAGAGATAGTTTGTGCGGGAGATAGGACAAAAATGGCAGAGCGGTCTACAACTTTTGAGGGGTGGAGATATGCAAATTACTTAGAATTTGTTGCGCGAAAGGACAAGAATGTGACGGTAAAGTCGTAAAGTAAGTAAGTCGGTAAAGTTGTATTAAAGAGCATAAAAGAAAGACATTGTGTATGTCCTCCTTATTAGGACAGGGATTTGTGCTGATGTGGGCATATGTGAGGTTTAATGTTATATTGTTAACTGGCAACTACGTGACAATGCATCTCAGGCGATGTTGCGGAGTAACGCAAAAGTAATGTAACGAGTAGTGTAACGAATTACTTTCTACAGGGAGTAAATAAGTTAAGTAATGCATTACTTTTTTTTTAAAAGTAACGAGTAATGTGTAATACAATATTTTTTTTGAGTAACAACCCCAACACTGACTGTGACACAGTAAACTGTCTTGTCTTTAGCCCTAGTCTCTACTCCAAAACATGAAGAGTTGTAGCTTGAGAAGAGTCAGCTCAGTTAACCTGAACAAACTGTTAGCTAGCTAACTAGCCAGCAAACACACTGACGTTAATGTCAACATGCTAACGCTAGCTGCTACTAGCTACGTTAGCTAGTGTGCTAATCAGATGTGTTAACAACAAGACAGTGATGGTTAGCTGACCAGATACTATGGTTAGCTAGTAGGGTTGAACAATTAATCAAAATTTTATCGAAATCGCAATATGGCCTACTGCAATTTTCAAATCGCAGGAGGCGCAATATTTGTTAAAGGTGAAATGTGTCAAAATACCATTTTAAAGTAAATATTGTGGTGCTGCAGAGATGTCCTGGCCTACACATCATATTCTACAGACTTAAGAAAACATCTTTGTTTGGTACAGATCCCCACAAAAATCACACCACAATCATTTTAATACGTTTTTCAATGAAAATGAGAATAATGATGTAAAAATTATCATTCCCTCTAATATCGCAAATCATATCGCAATTGCAATATCAGTCAAAATAATCTAAATTAGGGGGGGGGGGGGGGGGGGTATGTCACATGAAAGCCCCTCTATTGGCCTGGCAGTGAACATGCAAGACATTTTAAAATCCCCAAGCTGGCAAAAAAAATCTGGGAGGGGAAAGTGACTGAGAAACAGTCTTCCCTAACCCGAACCCAGACCCAGACCCGAACCCAGACTGTGGTTGTACTGGGCAGCTCCCAGTGTCAATGGGATTACCTGTCTGAATGTGAAACACAGACACATAAATAAATGTTAAAACATTTTGACATTAAAGGGCGGAGTACCTCTTCCCCCCGGAGCAGCGGCGCCCCCGTGTGGATTGCTTCCCCGTGACACGTGTCTCCTCTGCATCTCGTTCAGAGACTGCCTGAGGAAGAGAAGGGACAACATGGCCATGTTAAGAGAGGATCGATGAAGAGGGAAAGTCTTTGACCGGTCCTGGAATATCTGGAATATCCTGGAATATAGAGAGGTCTAGGAATAGTCAGGGGAATATCAGGGAATTTTACAAACGTGGGAATACAGCAGAATGTATTTTCCAGCTTGTTTCACACCCAACCGGAGTGGAAACCAGACAGTTTCAGGTCATGGAAATGCTCTGACTTAGTTTTGGGAAAGTCAGGGAATTTTACATAATCAATTTTACTCTTATCGGATCAAGAGTAGAATCAGGGAGGACAGGGGAAAAGAAAATTAAAGCAAAACACTCACAATGTGCATCTAAAAGTGGGAGTATTTGTTGTGTTCGTTTATCTTTCTATTTTACTTGATTTGATTCTTTTAATGCATTTTGCTTGTTCTTTTATATGAATTTTATCTTTTTATCTCTCTTTCATCTGCCTTCTATTGATGTAAAGCACTTTGAGCTGCATGTTGTGTATTAAAGGTGCTATACAAATAAAGGTTATTATTATTTTACATTTCCTTCCCTACCTGCCCAGTGAGTCCATCTCCTCCTGCAGCTGGTTGTTCTGCTTCTTCACGAACTCCAGCTGAGCGGCCAGGCGCTCCTTCTCTTCGTGGATTTTCTCCCTCGCCGCTCGCTCCGCGTAGAAATCCGAGGAGTAAACCTCCGCCTGCACAGAGGAGACGACGGAAACACGAACACACCGTCAGACTGCAGCCAGATACTTGTTCTTAAGACATTTACTAAGCCTTTAAAGGATAAGTCAGGTGATTTTGGACCTATATTTCATTCCGCTCTTCATCCCTGTAGCTCTTGGACCCACAGACAGTATAATGTCTCCAGTCAGCTGTCAGTTGAAGCAGCGAGCTCCCAATCAGAATAAAAATGCCTCATATAAACGCCTCAATCAGAATAAACTGCCCGATCTGAATGAAATTTCATTCCGTTAGAGAGGGCTGTTTAACCCTTTCATGATCCTGATCTTTTCGGCACACACTTTTATGAAAAAGTTTGATCTGTTTTAAATTGTATCTCTGTTGGTCTTTTTTTTATTTTTTTTTATTTTAGTTGTACCTGTCTACATCATATTTTACTTTTTATGCCTATTTTCTTTTATTGCTGCTGTTGGATTTTACTGTATGTAAAGCACTTTGTAACCATTGTTTTTAGAAAAGTGCTATACAAATAAAGTTATTATTATTATTATTATTATTATGATCCGGTCGATGGATAATATTTGGTCATGTAAACACTCATTCTGATCACTTTCTTTATCTCGCCTCTTTCTGCACACGCTCGCACATTTAACGTAAGCAACGTCAATTTACGTTTCCCTTTTTTTTTCCGGGAGGATTCGAATGGATGTGCTTGTTATGAACCCCGGGGCGCTCAGGCTTGATGTGGGCGGTGCAGCCCGTTTTTATATCAAGCCCTGACTCCGCCTCTCCGGGCCAGTTTGGGTTTACAGCGGTGAAAATTACAAATGGAGCCAATCATTGCGGGGGAAAAACAAAACAAAACATCTTTTTCTGACACTTATGGAGTCGTATGTTGTGATAAAACTGTTGCTTCCTCAGAAAGAACAGCAGTAAAGAAATAACCGACACAGCTCCATCTTTTAAAAACGTAAGCCCGTGTTAGAGTGCTGATTCAGTGTTTTTTGCGCATCTCAGAAACTTTTATTCTGATCACATTCTGTGGAGCATGGAAACACACATCTTAATGCGATCGTTATATTTAGCGCTCATGTAAACACTTGCATGGTAATCTTCCTGAAAGAATGATTTCATTCAGAATGAAAAAAAAATGTCTCATGTAACCACAGCTAGTGAGTCCAAACTGTTTGTCAGAATATCTCCAGAAAAGCCGTTTGTCAGCTGACTCTGGAGACAACACTGTCCAAGAACTACAAGTGTGGAAGAGACTAATTGGATCCAAAATGAATTGTGAGGACTTTCTATTGGCTGACACGAATTACCTGATTTCTTAACCAAACCTTTCTCCTCATTTAGTGTAACTTCATTTTAAATTATATTATCACTACATATTATTAAATTACTAAAATCAGACTAAATTTAAAGGTTATTTTCAAAAGACTACGTGTATGACTAAATTTTAAAATGCTATGAAAATGAACACTGACACACACACACACACACACACACACACACAAACACACACACACCTGGGCCTGGAAGACAGATATGGTCTCCAGCTCCTTCTCCTTCTGGTAGATCTCCTGCTTCATGATGTCGATCTGTTCCTGTTTGGTAGCCAGAGCCTGTTCAGCGGCGACCAGCCGGCCCTGCAGCTCCTCCACCACCTCCCTCTGCACCAGCTGGGCCTGCGGGGCCAGAGGGCAAAGGTCAGACACGTCCAGACTCTGATTTATGATTGTTTATCGCTCTAAAATGTTTGGTGGGAATCGTAGTTTATGGTCACAGGATTTGTTTTTGCTATCAGAGCTGAATTAGGTGAGAGTGTCGTCATTATATTCAGCTGTGGTGAGTTTAAACCTGTTACACTGCAGGTCTGATACTAGACTACTGCCTACTGAAGCACTGATGTGGAACATTTTACTCTTACAGTCTCTTTCATTTGACTTTTATGTGACTGTATGTTGCTTTTGCACACTGTATGTTTTGTGCAACTTTTATATTTGCCTTCATGGTGTTTTCTTGGCCAAGTCTCCCGTAAAAAAGGAGATTCTTAGGCTGCGATCACACCTACAGTTTATTTTTTCTTTGGTCTGAACCAGAGTGGAAAAGTTGACTTTGTTGTATTTTTGTATTTGGTTCATTTAGGTTCTAAACTGACCAATTACAAGCCAACCAGAGCTTGTAAACAAAAGTCACATGACTCACAAGCAGCTTGTTTATTTTGGAGTTGTTAACCCTAACCCTAGTTTTGGAGTGTTGGTAGTTTTCGGTGCCAACAGAGTTCAGATGGCTTTGATCTCACCTGGACAAACGACCTGAACTAAAGGAAGAAAACTCTACTAACCTGGGATAAAGGTTAATATATAAAGGCAATAAAGGTTAATGGCTCTCAACACCATCAGAAAGAGTAATTTCAGCAGGGAAATTTGGAGATCTTAAGTGTTGAATGTTGTATGTTGCTGTGGACAAAACCAAGAGTCACCTCTCTCTTCTTCTTGTCCTCTTTGAGCTCATTGTAGTCTTCAAACAGCTTGGTGTAGGCGTCCTTCAGCTGGGCCAGGTTGTTCCTGCAGGGAGGAGGGAGATTACTGGTGGCTCAGTGTGTGTGTGTGTGTGTGTGTGTGTGTGTGTGTGTGTGTGTGTGTGTGTGTGTGTGTGTGTGTGTGTGTGTGTGCCCTCTGACCTCTCCTCCCCGGCCTTCCTCTGCTCCAGCTGGCTCTGGGCCTGCATGCTGTCCAGCTGGAGTTTCAGCCGGTCGTTCTCCGTCTGAACCGCCTGCTTCTCCACCAGCTGAGCGCGGAGGGTCGCCACGTCCTGCTCCACCTCCCGACATCTACACACACACACACACACACACACACGACAGAAACATTACATAAGAAGAGGAAACACTTCCACATGTTTTGGGGATGTCCGGTCTCTCTAGAGATCCGTGGATGCATTTTATTTATTAGTTTATTTGTCAGGGACAATGCAAAACAAACATTGTAACAGGTTACAATAACATGATACAGATGTGTTACATATGGGATTTCTAGCCAAGGCTAATTTGCGACCCCTGTCCCTGGTTAGGCTTTTCTACTTAAAAAAGGTCATAATATATCACCATTACCAAAAGTAGTGACATTCTCATACGTGTGACATGATCATACAAAAATTACAATATTTACATCACATTACAATCATTTTACATGTGTTGCGTAAGTGTATGTGTGCACGTGTGTATGTTTCCTAATTCATGGCAATATATATGTATGTGCATAATGTTTATAGGCGTGTGTGTCCGTGTGCATGCATGCACGTAGTCTTTATCAGTATGTATGTATGTTTGTCTATGTGTGTGTGTTCCTCTATCTGTGTGTACATGTCCATGTGCATGTGTGCATGATCAATGATCAATGATCACAGGTTTGGTTTTGTTTCAGCCAGTCTTTCACCTTTTCATTAAACATTTTCAGATCAGTTTGTGTTTTTATTTCTGTTGGTAGGGCATTCCAAAAATGTTTCCCTTTTACTGAAAAAGATGACTGACCGAAAGTAGTTTTGCGCTGTGCCATCCTGCAGTTGCCATTTGCTGATCCCTAGTGGTGATTCTATTGGTGTTTGTTTTTGTGACATATGGACAAAGTACAGCTGGGGCGAGATTGTTCATACATTTAAAAATCAATTTGATAAAAGGAAACTTGATAAAGCTGCCATAACTGAGCAACTTGTACTTTTTCAGAATTATACAGTGGTGCCATTTCATTTGTTTTTGATCCAATATTTTCAGTGCTTGTTTGTATAGTGATGTAACAGGTGCATGCAAAACTTTAGCAAGATTTCTTTTAAATTTGATATATTATTGTATTGTATTATTGTATTATTGTATAGGGAGCAAGCAGGGGGGAGTCAACCCTCTGGCTGACTCCCCCCTCTGTCAGTGTATGGGAGGTCACTTCACATCAGTTCCTCATGAGGATGAACTCAGACTTTACTGAAGTCCAAACTGCATCTGAACAGGTGGAAACCGTCACCTAGGTTGTAGTTCTTCATCGGTACAAAGTTTTTTTCTGGAAGTTTCTACATTTAAAATAACAGAAACGTGAAAATCGTCTAAAGTCTTATGCTGCATAGTGAGAGAGGAGAATCTCAACTCCAGTCGTTGCTTTGTTTAGTTGCAGAAGACAGACCAGACTGCTTTGTGGTCAACAGAAAATTGCATTAGCAACTTAGCCGCTAGTTATAATCCACTGTGCAGTGGAGCAGTGTGTGATGAGCATAAAGCAACTGTATATGTGTTAATCTGATTTTATTTTACTCTTTACTCTTCTTTACTCTGTCTAAAAAAAAAAAAAGAAAATATATCACATGTTTTTAGGACAGCTACTATGGCATTGTTATCGATATCATGTTTTCCAATAAAAATACTTACGGAAAAAAAAAAACGTAGCTGCTAGTCAACTACAGGAAGGCTTCAATCTGGACTTCTGCTTCAGCTCACTGTGTTCCCACTTGTTAGGTTAGGGTTTAGAAAAGTGGATCACTCAACACAGTGTCTGCTGAAGTGTTAGCATGAAGCAACAGTGAACGATCTACCGGGGACACATGGATGATTTGGTCTCTATATTCTCATCAATTAAAGGGTAATTTGATCCAAAAAGCTTGGTGTATTCCTTTAATAGGAGAAACATATTTAAATAGTTTGTGTGTCTTTCTCTCTGTATGTGTGTGGTTCATCATGAGCCTGAATGTGTGTGTGTGTGTGTGTGGGTGTGTGTGTGTGGGTGTGTGTGTGTGTGTGTGTGTGTGTGGGTGTGTCAGACCTGTCCTGCAGGTTCTTCTTCATGCCCTCGGCCTCGTCCAGCTTGCTCTGGGCCTGCTGCAGCTCTTTGAACAGCGTCATCATCTGAGACTTCAGGTTCTCCACCTCAGACTCCGCCTGGACGTTTAGTCACACAACATTTTAGTCACAGAACATTTTAGTCACAGAACATTCCACATCACAACGTTATGAACGTGAAGATTCATAACTTCAGAAAACACAACGGGAATCATATCAAGTATAGCTTGCTTACTACTACTGCTACTACTACTACTACTACTACTACTACCGCTGCTGCTACTAGTTCTATTTCTGCTACTACTATTAGTACTGCTACTACTACTGCTGCTACTACTAGTTCTATTACTACTACTACTATTAGTAGTAGTACTACTACTACTGCTACTACTACTACTACTAGTTCTATTACTACTACTACTGCTATTAGTACTACTACTACTACTGCTATTAGTACTACTACTACTACTACTACAACTACTACTACAACTACTATTACTACTACTACTACTACTACTACTGCTATTAGTACTACTACTACTACTGCTATTAGTACTACTATTACTGCTATTAGTAGTACTGCTACTACTACTGCTATTAGTACTACTACTACTACTACGACTGCTATTAGTACTACTACTGCTATTAGTACTACTACTACTACTACTACTGCTATTAGTACTACTACTACTACTACTACTGCTATTAGTAGTACAACTGCTATTACTACTAATGCTATTACTACTACTACTTCTACTATACTGTTATTAGTACTACTACTACTACTGCTATTAGTACTACTACTACTGCTATTAGTACTACTACTACTATTGCTATTAGTAGTACTAGGCAAGGCAAGGCAAGTTTATTTATATAGCACATTTCAGCAACAGGGCAATTCAAAGTGCTTCACATAAAACATTAAAAGCATCGAGACAAAATGAAAAGGATAAAGTAGTACTACTACTACTACTACTCCTGCTATTAGTACTACTACTACTGCTTCTACTACTACTGTCATTAAATACCTTGTCCTCCTTCCCAGAATCCTCCTTGGTCTCTGTGCTCTCTGGCTGGGAGGTTTGTGTTGATTTCTCTGTGCTGCTCCTCTTCTCCTCCAGCTCTGTAATCCTGTGGTAGATCATATGTTAGACAGTGTTACTCCCTCTTACATTAGGCCAACACACACACACACACACACACACACACACACACACACACACAGAGCAGAGGTAAAATACACACACACAATACACAATGATAAAAATAGGAGTAAAGTGATTAAAAAACACAGAAGAATAAAAAAAAAAATACAAATTTGAGCAGGTGAGATAAAAAAGTTCAAAGGCTTTATGAAAACGTCTCACTTCAAAACAAACAGAAAAGAAAGAAATGAACAAAAAACATCCCAAAGAGATCAAGATGAGAAGCAAAGACAGAATGTAAACAACAACAGAAACAACATGGAGGAAAACAGGAAGACGCAAGAAAGGGAAACGCACTGAAATAGCTCCGATAGAGGAAGTGAAGTCACAGGGGAAATGAGAGGTAGTGATGATGATAAGAGGCATTTATGTGTGTGTGTGTGTGTGTGTGAGAGAGTGAGTGTGAAGAGGCAGAAAGACAGAAGGAGGTGGAGAGAGAGAGAGAGAGAGAGAGAGAGAGAGAGCGGATTTGTGTTTTGAGTTATTGAGGAAGAATTTACTTCATTAGACAAGTTTCAAAGGATCAGTTCACCTCAAAATTACAAATCCATCTGGTTGGTAGCTCCAAAAAGGAAATAAATTAACAGGTAATGACCAGTGTTGCCAACTTGGCGACTTTGTCACTAGATTTAGTGACTTTTCTGAACCCCCTGGCGACTTTTTTTTTCTCAAAAGCGACTAGCGACAAATTTTGGAGACTTTTTCTGACCATGGGGAACAATGTTAAAGTGTTGAATCCCAAAGCATTTGTCAGTAAATTGGTTTGGCTGATGCCGGTTTGCTCTACTTGAGAGGTCTGATGACACAGCGTAGCCCCCCCTCCCTCCACTGCGAGCAGAGACTGTAGGTTATATATTGATATGCAAATTAGGGCTGTCGACTAATATTCTAAATTTGATTATATAATCGTATTGTAAAAAACAACAACAGACATTTGGTTGTGAAAATTGATATTGGATTGTGTCAGTTCTGGCCTGGGCCGCTGCACTGGACGCCCTGCATGACGGACAGGAGCCACACAACGACACTTTCACTGATTGAAAATGAAATGTGGGTCAAGCTGAAACAAGTGAATAATTCAACAACAACCGTGTGGTAATGATGGCAGAGAGGTCACAACCCAACCCAAGAGAGAGTGATTTGCACTGTGAGCGATCTAAAAAGCCCCGTTTGGAAACACTTTGGATTTTGGTCAGTAGACGGTAAAACTGTGGAACCTGGAGATAAAGTGGTATGTAAGCTATGTGAGCTACAGTTAGCCTCCTGTTCCACCACTAGCAACCTGTATAGAAATTAGGCTATCCAATAACATATCAGTTATGAATCATTCATTTGATCTCGCTCCGAGAGACAGCGCATCCTCAGTTCTCACTCTAGCACCAACCACGGCACAGAGAGAGAGAGAGAGAGAGAGAGACAGAGAGAGAGAGGGAGAGAGAGAGAGAGAGAGACAGGCAAAGAAATCAAGTTCCTCATGTATGCAGATGACCTGGTCATACTATCCCCAACAGAACATGGCTTACAGCAGAACCTCTCACTGCTGGAGACCTTCTGTCAAAACTGGGCGTTGGACATCAACCTCGACAAAACTAAGATCATGGTATTTCAAAAAAAGGCCAGATCACAGGAATCCAAACACAGTTTCACTGTGAGAGGGACCACACTTCAGCATACAATGGAATACAATTATCTGGGCATAATCATCAGTGCATCTGGCAGCTTTGACAAAGCAATAAATTCCCTGACAGATAAGGCACGCAGGGCCTACTATAGCATTAGAAGTTCACTAAATAAATTCAATCCTCCTATTAAAATTTGGCTAAAATTATTCAGCAGTGTAATTCAGCCCATTCTTATGTATGGAAGTGAAGTGTGGGGCCCTCTAATAAACCAGAGGCACACCTCATGGGACACAACACCCACAGAAAAATTTCAGCTTCAATTCTCCAAGGAAATCCTCAAGGTCCACAGAAACTGTCCAAACCATGCATGTAGAGCAGAGCTGGGAAACTTCCCTCTCTCTCTCCACATGATAAAAAGATCAATTAGATTCCAGGTTCACTTGGCACAAGCTGATCCTGATTCATATCATCACAGAGCCTTTATAAGTAACAGCCTCTGCCCAGAGACAGACCCTCTGAGAAACATTAGAGAAACCTGCCACCTCAAAATCCAAGACCTCCATCATCTCTCCAAAACTCATCTGAAAACAATAGACAAGGAAAACAAATGTATTTATATTGACAATTGGAAAAATGAAACAAAATCCATCAACAAATTAGAATGCTATCGTTTATTGAATAGAGAATATTCTCTAGCACAATACCTGGTAAGCATAAAAAACCCCAAACAGAGACGCACATTAACAATGTACAGACTCAGCGACCATCAGCTAGAGATTGAAAAAGGTCGTCATAAGAAGGAATGGAAGCCCAGAGAACTGAGAGTCTGTCAACACTGTTCATCAGGGGAAATAGAAACTGAGCTGCATTTTCTCCTCTTCTGCCCCCTGAACCAGACTGTCAGAGAGGCCTTCCTGCAGAAGGTTAAAGCAGCAGACTCGTCATATCAGGGAAAAACATGTGATGAACTGATGAAACTTTGTTTAGGAGAAGAACCACAATTTACACACTTAGCTGCACAATATGTAACACTCTGCCATGATATTAGAGAAAAAACGACTGTTATTTAGAACTTCTTGAATATTGTAACACTATGTAGTTACATTTCACATTTATGACCATTGTTAGTAGAATCTGATTATTTACTCTGTAATTTGTAATTTTATTTTATTTATTTATTTATTTATTTATTTTATTGTATTTTTTATATTATCATATCTCTCTGGTTAATACAAGACATTTAATTGCTTTGAATCTAATTGCCTAATTGTACCCTCTTTTACAAATGTAACATATTTTATGTATGTGTATGTATGTATGTATGTATATACGTGTATGTATGCGTATATGTATGTATATACTATATATATAATTGTGTATTGTTCTGCTTTGGCAATAACGGTTGATTACCATTCATGCCAATAAAGCTTATTTGAATTTGAATTTGACAGAGAGAGAGAGAGACAGAGAGAGAGAGAGAGAGAGGAGAGAGAGAGAGAGAGAGAGAGAGAGAGAGGGAGAGAGACAGAGAGAGAGAGGGAGAGAGAGAGAGAGAGAGACAGAGAGAGAGAGAGACAGAGAGAGAGAGAGAGAGAGAGAGAGAGAGAGAGAGAGAGAGACAGAGAGAGAGAGAGAGAGGGAGAGGAGAGAGAGAGAGAGAGACAGAGACAGACAGATAGAGAGAGAGAGGGAGAGAGAGAGAGACAGAGACAGACAGAGAGAGAGAGAGGGAGAGAGAGAGAGGAGACAGAGACAGACAGATAGAGAAACAGAGAGAGACAGAGACAGACAGAGAGAGAGAGGGAGAGACAGAGAGAGAGAGAGAGACAGAGACAGACAGAGAGAGAGAGAGAGAGAGGACAGAGACAGACAGATAGAGAGACCGAGAGAGACAGAGACAGACAGAGAGAGAGAGAGAGAGACAGAGACAGACAGAGAGAGAGAGAGAGAGAGAGAGAGAGACAGAGACAGACAGACAGAGAGAGAGAGAGAGAGAGACAGAGACAGACAGATAGAGAGAGAGAGAGAGAGAGACAGAGACAGACAGACAGAGAGAGAGAGAGAGAGAGAGACAGAGACAGACAGACAGAGAGACAGAGAGAGAGAGAGACAGAGAGAGAGAGAGAGAGAGAGAGAGAGAGAGAGAGAGAGATAAGATAGAGATCGATCTACGGTCTTTAAATGAAGTTTTACGGTATAGGACATTATTTTATTTGTTTATTTTGTAATGTGTAGGTATGTAGATCTTTTAATCTTTGTTTATGTTGAAATAAAAATACCTATACAAGTAGTCATGTCTCTCGTTGTACTGGTTTGCCCTGTTATGGACATAATGTGCAAAACAGATCGAATAAATCAAATGGTTCGAACCTATGTGGTTTTTTTAGAAGGAATAATCGAATGTCATTTTTGGCCAATTTTGACAGCCCTAATGCAAATTAGCATAATGACATCATCCGCCAACTTCTAGCGACTTTTTGAGCAGCCTTTCCTTGGAAACAAGTTGGCAACATTGGTAATGACAGCGTTTTCATTTTGGGGTGAACTGTTCCTTTCAGGCTGCGTTCAACACCCAGCATGTTCTGATCGGTTTCTCTGAGCTCTGCAGTGTCTCCTCCTTCAGGTCAGCTGGTTTGTCCAGGTGAGAACGATGACCTTTGACCTCTGGTGGCACCAAATAACGACCAGCGAGAGTCTCAGTCCTCTAACAAGAGAACTAAAGGAAACCGCCCCGAAATGCAAGGGATTATGGGTAGAAGGAGACGGAAAGCCTAGCAGAACAAAATGAAGTCTGGACTGATGCTCATATTCAGCTGTTTCTTCTTCACGTGTTCTTAACCGGTATGAACACCACAGAAGAAGAGACAAGAACAACACAGAGGGGGGGGGTCCTGTCCTACCTGGCGGCGGCGGCGTACAGCTCGGCCTGCAGCCGCTCGGCCTTCTGGGACTCGTTCCTCAGAGACTGCAGCAGCTGGCTGACCGTCAGCTCCTCGCTCTCCAGGCGGGACGCCGTCATGCTGGGTCCAGACGCCCGCCCCGCTCCCCCCCGCACACCTCCTTCACCCCCTCCACCTCCACCGCCCCGTCCTGAACACAGAGAGAGGGAGAGAGAGAGAGAGAGAGAGAGAGAGAGCAGGTTACCCATGAGGCCGAGCGTTTCATCTGGTCCAGTCAGTGTTGTTCACCTCTGATATGATGCAGTTTGATTCATTCCAGGTTCACTGGAGAATTTGCAGTATGTAGTTTGGAGGAATATGTTTTATTATTATTACTAGAATTTATAACCTCCTCCTCTCCTCTCCTTTCCTCTCTTCCTCCTCTCCTTGTCTCCTCTCCTCCTCTCCTCTCCTTGTCTCATCTCCTCTCCTCACTCGTCCTCTCCTCTCCTCTCGTTTCCTCTCCTCCTCTCCTTGTTTCCTCTCCTCTCCTCTCCTTGTCTCCTCTCCTCTCTTCTCCTTGTCTCCTTCTCTCCTCTCCTCTCTCCTCCTCTCCTCTCCTTGTCTCGTCTCCTCCTCTGCTCTCTTCTCCTCCTCTCCTTGTCTCCTCTCCTTCTCTCCTCTCCCCTCTCCTCTCCTTCTCTCCTCTCCCTCTCCTTGTCTCCTCTCCTCTCCTTGTCTCCTCTCCTCCTCTCATCTCCCCTCCTCTCCCTCTCCTTGTCTCCTCTCCTCTCCTTGTCTCCTCTCCTCATCTCCTCTCCCCTCTCCTCTCCTCCTCTCCCCTCTCCTCTCCTTGTCTCCTCTCCTCCTGTCCTTGTCTCCTCTCCTCCTCTCCTCTCCTCTCCTCCTCCATGGTGGGACACACAAACACACAAACCACTCTCCAGTTATAGCAGTGGGATTCTCCTGGTTTCAGTGGAGAGTTTTAGTGTCCCGTGATGCTCTGAATGTTTCAGAGGCTTTTCCACCCTGATGAGAAGAAAACTCTGAGGGGAAACACTGAATATTTATTTTTTTGGCATGAAAATGTAGATATTACTATTACTAAGATATTGAATAGCGGCACAAAATATCACCTATCAGCAGCTTCAATCCACTTTACAATTTACAATTTCCCATTTGTCAGACGCTTTTATCCAAAGCGATGTACACATGAGATTTTAATACAACAATCCAAAAAAGAAATCAGTTCTGGCCTTCAAAACCAAATTCAATCAAACCCTAATAGCAACGCAGAGTTAAAAAAGTGTGTGTGTGTGTGTGTGTGTGTGTGTTCTATTTTGTTTGTTCTGTTATATGAATCTCATCTTTTTATCTGTCTTTTATCTGCCTTTTATTGATGTAAAGCACTTTGAGCTGCATGTTGTGTATGAAAGGTGTTATACAAATAAAGGTTATTATTATTATTATTATTATTATTATTATTAAGGATAGAAAGATCAGGAAAATGTTGCTTCTCGCCTCTAATTAGGATTAAGATTAGGTTTAGGATTAGGTTTAGGTTAGGCGTGTAGTGGTGAGGTTTAAGGTTCAGGGATTAAGGTTTAAGTGATTAGAGAATGATTATAGTCAATGGAAAGTTCTTATGAGTACAGTAAGACTACCGTGTGTGTGTGTGTGAGTGTGTGTGTGTGTGTGTGTGTGTGTGTGTGTGTGTGTGTGTGTGAGTGTGTGTGTGTGAGTGAGTGTGTGTGTGTGTGTGTGTGTGTGTGTGCCTCCTCACCGTCACCCTGATGATCTGGATGAAGGAGTCGTCCGGTGACCCCTGACCCGTCTTCAGCTGCAGCTCAGAGTTCATGGCCACCAGGTCGTTCTTCTCCGCCTGCAGGCGAGCCAGCTGGGCCCGCAGCCCGTCCAGCTCCGCCCTCTGATTGGCTGCCGCCGCCACCGCCGCCTGGAGATGACATCCAAACCAATGAATAAACGATATCATAACATATCCAAAAAATCACGTTTAATTACCAGATTGATGTTCATTGCATTGAACTGCTTGGTAATACAAAAAGTCTGCAATTATCAATAATATTCGCTAATTTGTTTCTTGTTTTTTTTATCATTACTTTAACAACAGAATTGTGTA